>NC_044976.1:12310876-12585493 GCF_008728515.1 Papio anubis | reverse complement strand
TTTTTTTTTTTTTTTTTTTTTTTTTTTAGACGGAGTCTCACTTTGTCGCCCAGGCTGGAGTGCAGTGGCCAGATCTCAGCTCACTGCAAGCTCCGCCTCCCGGGTTCCCGCCATTCTCCTGCCTCAGCCTCCCGAGTAGCTGGGACTACAGGCGCCGCCACCACGCCCGATTAGTTTTTTTTTTATTTTTATTTTTTAGTAGAGACGGGGTTTCACCATGTTAGCCAGGATGGTCTCGATCTCCTGACCTTGTGATCCGCCCGCCTCGGCCTCCCAAAGTGCTGGGATTACAGGCGTGAGCCACCGCGCCCGGCCCCATATTACACATTTTAACAGCAGGCTTTCTGCATTTGCTTATATGTTATCAACATATTACAAATAACATATGCATATGCAGAGGCAAACCAGACTCAATCCAAATTTGCTGCCCTTTTAGGAGACTAGGGGTAGTTCCATAGAATAATAAGTGTTAGCAAGTAAGACATGTATTTCTTCTAAACTTGTTTAAAAAATTTTTTTTCCATACGGGGAAGTGTTTTCCCCTACTAGTTGTGAAAATAACACATACTCACTATAGAAATTCGAAATAAAAAAAAAAGAAAGGACGAAATAAAAACTATTATCTCACTGTTCAGAGATCACTTCTATTAATATTTTTGTGTACTTTCGTCTAAGTTTTTTTTTAATTTACCAATTTATTATGGACATGTTTTCATGTCAATAATCATAGATCTACCTAATTGTGTTTAATGGTTCTAGTGTATTTTACCCTAGGGATGAGCTCAAATTCATTTACCCAGTCAAGTATTATTGGGTTTTTATTTGGTTTCCAATTTTTCACTGTTGTGAGCAAGAGATAATGTTTAAAACAGAACAAAAACAAGACTATATAGGATATGCATGCATCAAAGAAAAGTTAAACAGCAGATAAATATTAACCACTTTTATCTGCGATACAAATGAAATGAAGCAGTCGTTTGATAGCGTCAAAACTGTAGTTTCCTTAAATTTCAGTAGCTCTCTTTCTAATAGCAAGGCCAAGCAGAAGGAAGATGTCAGGTAGAAAACAGTTTGCAGAATTTATAATCTGTCCTATCACCAAGCCCAAGACCCCTGTGGGTCTCAGCTAACTCCTTAACTGTGATCAGAGCAAGCCAGAGGTGCAGAAGCGGAGGGAAAAAATGCTAAGGATATCATTAGAAGCCTTAATTTCTGAATATGTCTTTGCTGCAAGGTATCTTGGTAACCTTTTCTAGCAACTTCCAGTGAGGAAGTCTTTTCCTGATATGCTGGTAAAATGTCTCTTGCTGCAATTATTGTCAATTTTTCTTACTTCATCCCCAGAGCCCTTCTTTCAACAACTGCGTGGCAAGTGCCTGCTTCAGGCAGGTGAACAAGACAGACCTGGGCCCTGCACTCAAGGAGGCTGCAACCCAGCAGAGGAGTCATCCACTAATTCCACATAGTCCTTGAGCCTGTGATCAGTTTTGGGGGTGGAGAGTGAGTAAGATAGAAAATTGGTGGTGGAGGCTACATGAAACCGTGTGGTTAGGAAGGGCCCTGGGAGAGGTGACATTTAAACTGAGACCTGAGGAATGATGGAAGCCATCTGTGCACAGTGAGGACAGAGAGCTGTCTACTCACGGAAACTTATGTTCAAAGGCGGGAGGGAGATCAGAGAGTCTCACCTGCCTGAATGAAGGTCCGTGTGGCTGGGCAGAAAAGGGCGGTGAGGGTGGGAGAGTAGCAGTCCTAAGCAAACTGGATGCTTGGTCACTCTTTTAGCAGGCTATTAGCATAGGGGCTTAGAAGTCCTGGAGGAGAGTGTGGATTTATTTTAAATGCAACAGGGAACACTGTATTTAAGCAGGGACTTGAAATGTCAGTTAGGAGTACCACAAATTGCCCAAGTCAAAATACAGGAATCATTTTTGATGTATTTCCTATTCTTACTCCCACATCATCGACCTGTCAAATCTGCCTCCAAACTGTCTCTCAAACCCATCCACTCCTCCATTCTTTATCATTAATGGTTAGTGCAAAGCCCTAACATGTATTGATTAAAGCCTGGGCTCTGAAGCCAGAAGACCCAGGTTCAAAGCTTAGCTCTATCACCTACCTACTGGGTAACCTCCAGTAACTTACTTAACTTCTCTGGGCATCCCTTTTCTCATCTGTCAGATGGAGATTATAGACAACCCTACCTTAGAGGATCGTAATGAATATGCACTAAACATATGTACAGTGTTTATACTAGTGTTGGACACTTAAGCTCTCAATACTTTCATATTAATAGTTACAAACATTCACCTCTTGATGATACTAATCTGATAGCTTCTTACCTGCTCTCCTTGCTTTTGCAATTGCCCCAACCATCAATTTATTATTATTATTATTATTATTTTTGGAGATAGAGTCTTGCTCTGTCACCCAGGCTGGAGTGCAGTGGCACAATCTTGGCTCACTACAATCTCTGCCTCCCCAGTTCAAGTGATTCTTGTGCTTTGGCCTCCTGAGTGGCTGAGATTACAGGCATGCACCACGATGCCTGCCTAATTTTTGTATGTGTAGTAGAGATGCGGTTTTGCCATGTTGGCCAGGCTGGTCTTGAACTCCTGGCTTCAAGTGCTTCTCCCGCCTCAGCCTCCCAAAGTGCTGGGATTACAGGTGTGAGCCACTATGCCCAGCTCCATCAAGTCTTTTTGCCATCGTTTACTCTCCCTCAGTACCCAAAAACATCTGTAAAAAGTCAGATTTTTATCACCATCCTTCTCCCTTCTTAGGATCCTCCAGTGGCTTCTATTGCTCTTGGAATAAAATTCTTTTCTTGGTCTCAAAGACCCTTTGTGACCTACCTCAAACCAGCCTGTCTCTGGCAGCTTTTCCATTTTTGTCTTTACACTTGATAACTCAAAATGCCACTGTGATATTTCAATGTGTAAGTTTTTACTATGACTACAACAAGTACTACTACTACTGTGGCTGTTGCTATGATTTTTCCACCCTGGGTGCAACCTGGTGGTCCTGTTCAATCTGAGGACACGTGTCTGTGTTCAGCTCTACAAAGACTCCAGCCGTTACGACCGCAAATGTTACCCCCTTCATTCTCCCTATTTTTCTCCTGGTTCTCCCGGCTCCTCAACTCCACATATCAACTTGTTTTTCAGAATGCTCATGTTTATTCCTGTATGCTTTTTCTAGGGGAATCTCTCAGCCTGACCTTCCTGCTCACTCTTCTTATTTGTTTATTCTTCTAGTCTACTTAGAATGGTGGTTTTTCTTTCTTTCTTTCTTTTTTTTTTTTTTTTTCTTTTTTTTTTTTTCTGAGATGGAGTCTTGCTCTGTCGCACAGGCTGAAGTACAGTGGTGTGATCTTGGCTCACTGCAACCTCTGCCTCCTGGGTTTAAACAATTCTCCTCTCTCAGCCTCCCAAGTAGCTGGGATTACAGGCATGCGCCACCACACCTGGCTAGTTTTTGTATTTTTGGTAGAGACAGGGTTTCGCCACGTTGGCCAGGCTGGTCTAGAACTCCTGACCTCAGGTGGTCCACGTGCCTAGGCCTCCCAAAGTGCTGAGGTTACAGGCATGCACCACATGCCCGGCCTGTTTTTTGTTTTTGTTTTTGTTTTTGTTTTTTTAACATTTACCTTTTTTCATTTACGAGATCTCTAATCAGTTCTTTCTCAAATTCCTTCCACCTTGATAACCCGTGCAAGAGCATTATGGTAGGTACTGTCCCACTGTCCTGCATCAACAATATTTCCCTCATTCTCAACAACACAGGATATGCTCTGTTTAAAAACAAAGCAAAAAACTCCCTATTTCTCTTAACTCTATATTCTTCTCTAACTACCGGACGGACCCATGATCTGCCCCTTGGTAAAACTCCACTAAGAAGTCATCTCTACACCCCTCCCCATTCTTTCCTGAACTCATTCCAGCTGGGCTCATGCCCCCAGAATCCACCTAGTTTTCCCTTATCACAGGCACCAATGTCCTCCACATCGCTGCCACGAGTGATCAATGGACATCCTCATTCTGGCCCATCTATCAGCAGAATTGCTCACACAGCATCATTTTCAGCTTTTTAACATGCTTTCTTCAGCTTGCTATGGTGGCAGCACTCTCTTTGAAGCCTCCTTCACCTTCACCGGCTGCTCCACCTCAGTCTTTGTGCTGGTTCCTCCTCGCCTTCCCAGCCTTTGGAAACTACTCTTTCCCAGGCCTCAGTCCTGGGACTTCTCCTCTCCTCATTTACACGAACTCCCTAGATGAACTTGCCCCATCAAATAAATCTGTATTTCCAGTCTGATTCTTTCCCTGAACCCCAGGCTTCTCACTAAATATCTCTACTTGGAGGTCCCCCAGCATCTTAAACATATGTCCCAACCCAAACTCTTGATTCTGCCTTCAATCACCTCCCCTTGATCTTCTCACTCTCCTTCCTTTCTCTCCAGCCTTCTCGAGTCTTCCAGATGCTCAAGCCAAAATGCTCAGAGTTGCCCTTGACTCCTCTCTTTCTCTCTCACCTCCCATCCTATACATCAACAAAATTTCTTGGCATCACCTAAAAGGAATTCCAGAAGTTGTCCACTTCTCACCACCTTGGAGAGGTAATGGTCCAAGTAACGTTATTTCATATCTGGGTTACTGTCTCCTAATAGGTCACACCTAGTTTCCATTCCTTCAGCCCTATAGTCCAGGTTACTCTTTTAGAATGCTTAATCAAGTTATATCATTCCTTTGTTTGAAATCCCCCATAGGCTTCCCCTCTTGTTCAGCATAAAAGTCAGACCCCTTCAAAGCCATAAATGGCTTACCTTGCCCTGTCCTCTACTCTGATTTATTCTCTGGAACTCTCACCCTTGCTCACCCTCCTCCAACCATTGTTGTCTCCTGGTTGTTCCTCGAAGAGTTGAGACATCCTCCTGACTCAGGGCCTTGACACCTGCTGTTCCTTGTCTCTGAAATGGTCTCTCCCTTGACATCCACTTGGTTTATCCACACTCTTAGTTTTTTAAGGCCTTTTTGGACCACCCTACGTATACTGGACATCCCTACCCCAATACCTACACCTCTTAAACCTCTGACCCTACCTTATTTCCTTCTACAATACATCACCTGACATGTAAATTTATTTGTTTCACTAGTTATGTTTTTATCTCTCCCACCTAGGCTTTAAGCTCTGGGAAGACTGGGACTTTGCCTCACTTACTTTCGATTTCCTAGTGCTTTAACTATGCCCAGCATACAGCAGGAACTCAATCAGTAGGGGCGGAATTAACAAATGAATGAGTGAAGGGCCTGTGTTCTGATTTTTCAGATGCAACATTTTCTTATTTCTCTGAGGATATTAATTATACTTATTTAAAAATCCTGTTCCAATTTATCTGCTAACTATTTTCTCAGATGTAAGTTTTCCAGTTTATTGAGTCTGTAATTTTGTCATTTCTGCCTCATTTTGTCAGTAGTTTCCAAATGTTTAGTAATTTTGTGTGTGTGTGTGAGAGAGTCGTTTTTGTAACTGGAATCCCTGATGGATGATTTTCTGGGTTTGTCAGGTGGCCCACTCTGGACAAGCTCACATGCCCCTCTACCATCTTCTCTCTGGGCTTCTGGGACTGAATCCTAATAAACACTTGGACATAGAGAAAAAGCTATCAGCAACGCAGAATGAAGAGGAGGTATGGGAGGTCCCAGAAGACAAAGAAGGGAGGGTGGAGGGACAAGTGACAAAATACTGCCAATTCCTGGGCTCTGGAAGAGTAAGCCTGTCCATATTGTTGAAGAAGGAACAGCCTTATCAGTGAATTAGAAACATTCCATTAATGAAGGGAAAATTTCAGATGTGCTTATAGAATAAAAATATGTATATTTTCTTCCATAATAAGCTGTTGTATCTATAGAAAATTTCTATGAGAATATATTGGTCTTTCCTCGAAGGGTTGACTGTTGGCTGAAAAGCATTTTTCAGCTAACTATGCAAGCAGCTTAACTGTGCCCTCTTTTTTGTTGTTGTTGTTGAGACCGAGTCTTGCTCTGTCGCCCAGGCTCGAGTGCAGTGGCGCGATCTCCGCTCACTGCAAGCTCCGCCGCCTCCCGGGTTCACACCATTCTCCTGCCTCAGCCTCCCTAGAAGCTGGGACTACAGGCGCCCGCCACCACGCTCGGCTAATTTTTTTGTATTTTTAGTAGAGGCGGGGTTTCACCGTGTTCGCCAGGATGGTCTCGATCTCCTGACCTCGTGATCCGCCCGCCTCGGCCTCCCAAAGTGCTGGGATTACAGGCGTGAGCCACCACGCCCGGCCAATTGTGCCCTCTTGAAAATAAGAACTACACTTGAATATTCCAACCAAATCTGGAGAGGGGTTGGCACAAGATAAGCAGGGTTGTCCCACAGGTAGACTAAGTAGGCAGTCACGTAACAGGTTGAGGCTCCTCAATCTCAAATCTCTATCCTTGCCAGACTCCCAAATTACACAAACTACTCCAGATTCACTCCTCTAGAAAGTGGTGGCCCGTGTCCCCCTCCCCTCCCTTCAGCTGCTCTGATTTCAGCGGGCTATGTTCCCTCAAGGGCCCATGCCCTCCTATCCCAAAATACTCTCATGCTGCTCCACAGAACTAAAAAGAAAGGGCAGCTGCCCTGTCTGGCACTCAGTGAAGCCTTCAAGAAAAACACTGCACTTTCCCAGAGCCTTTCCTCCTTCCAAATGCAAATAGATACTTTACAGACTGCCTCCCCCAAGGACTGGTGGGAGAGGATGGGTCTGGGGACACAGACAATGATGTGGAAAGGGCAAGTCTGACTGATGGGGGCACATCAAGGAAACTGGACCAGGGAGACAGAAGCCTCATGCAAAAGAGGAGGTAACAGTCCGGGGAACTGGAAAAGTCCTGGGAGATGAATTTAATACACTCCACAATCCTTCCAAAGGCAGAAGATGGTGTACAGAAGATGACAACCAGGTTTGCCACATTGAGTCAAATTCTGGATCCCGGGAGAGACTGAACTTGTCCCCTGGGGTAGCAGCGTGACTCTGTCCACAAGCTACAGTTGCTGGCAAGCCTTGCTCAATCTCCATTCCACTTGCTTGTTTGCCTCCATGTGTCCCCTGAAGTATTAAGGTTTGGTTGAAACTGATTAAGAAGCCCTAATGATCATCTGAAATGTCAAGTGCTCCTCCATTCTAATAATATGCATCTGGAATACTTCCCAGATGAGAGAAGACATGTTTCCCTTTGATTCAGAGTTGGAAGGATGACAGAGTGGAGGCCGTAATGATGATGAAAAGAAAGCCATAAGCCAGGTGACAACTTCCCGTCACCCAGGGAAGCCAGTAATAGGGAATCAACAAATTATGTGTGATGTTGGCATAGGCAGCATAAACAACAGTGATACCACCTACAACAAATGCTGTTAAAACACAGCCACCTGCTATGCCAAGCCTGGGCTCTTAGAGGACCCTTGGCTTATCTTTGATAAAACACAAACCTCTAGGTACCAGCATTCAAGGCTGTTACTCTGTGGAGATTAAGGAAACACACAGGTTGGCCTCAAAGTGCAACCATTTTTATTCCATTAAACAAAGAAAAAAAGAAATATACTACTATTGAATGGCATTATACCTGGTATAAAAACACCTTAGTCTTTCTTAGTTTGTGATCTTCTCATCAGGAGAGGTGTATTAGATTCCTGTGGCTGACACAAGGAAGTACCACAGACTGGGTGGCTGATACAACAGCAGTTTAGTCTTACAGTTCTGGAGGCTGGATGTTCAAAATCAAGAAGGTAGCAGGGTAGGTTCCTTTTAAAGGCTGTAAGGGATCCTCTGTCCCAGGCCATTCTCCCAGCTTCTGGTAGCCCCATGCATGTCTTGGCTTACAGATGCATCACTCCAATCCCTCATCTTTGTATTTCCAAGACGTGTCTTCACATTGTCTCACCTCTGTCCATAATTGTCTCTGTCTCCAAATTTCCCCTTTTTATAAAGACACCCGTGTATTAGTCTGTTTTCATACTGCTATAAAGAACTGCCCAAGCCTGGGTAATTTACAGAAGAAAGAGGTTAATTGACTCACAGTTCAGCATGACTGGGGAGCCTCAGGAAACTTACAATCATGGTGGAAGGCAAAGGGGAAGCAAGGCACCTTCTTCACAAGGCAGCAGGAAGGAGAAGTACAGGGGGACAAACTCCTTATAAAACCATCAGATCTTTTGAGAACTCACTCACTATCGTGAAAACAGCATGGGGGGACTGCCCCCATGATCCAGTCACCTTCATCTGGTCTCTCTTTCGACACATGGGGATTAGGGGGATTTGGGTGGGGACACAAAGCCTAACCATATCACATCAGTCATAATGGATTAGCACCCACTCTAATGGCCTTAACATGATTACCTCTGTAAAGACCCAATGTCCAACTAATGTCACATTCTTAGGTTCTAGGAGTTAGGACTTCAACATAGCTATTCTTGAAGATGCCATTCAACTTATAACAAAGGAATTATTTCTTTTTGATGCAGCTGGGAAATGCAGCGTAGGGCATCCATTTCCAAATTGTGTTCTGCATAACTGTGTTTTGTAGGGGTATTTCAAAGGTTCTGAAAATACTGATTCAAATTTGATTTGAAAATATATTTAAAAGTCATTACATACACTCAACTGTGGTACATGTCACTTATGAACACCAGTGTACAGCTTGTGCTTCCAGAACAAGTTTGTTCTTCTAGACCAGGAATAAAACTCTTTATGCCACCTCCATGTATATATTCAAGTTTCTTCTTAGTAGGTTATGGTTTTAAATGATTGTAGCTTTATACAGGTCTTTGAATTCAAGCTCTGTGCTTGACTGCACAAGTGTGCTTGACTGCACAAGTATAGAAATGAGTGGGTCCCTGGAGCTTAATTTCAAGTGACCAGACACCTCTGCTCGGGGACAGCTCCCACCCTGTCCTATGGCTAACCAAGTACGGAATATCAATGGGACAGTATTGTAAACAAAGGATGACATTTCCTATAAGGTTTGGGTACCCTATCATTCAAACTTCCTCAGGATGCAAGTGACAGAAGCCCAACTCAATCTAGTTTAAGTGAAAAGGGGATTTTCTTGCCTACCCCACAGAGTGTTTCTTTTTCCCTTTGTTCCCCACTGTATTAATTTCCCTGTGTAGTTTCCTCTATGTCTGTGTTTGGGGTACCATGAATTGGCTCAGGCCATGCATATTCCAACACTCTCTAGCCCACCTCCCTGAACTACAGAAAATGGAAAGCTAAAAATTCCCTTCAGTTACCTTTCCCAAGGTGGCCTAGGTTCTGCACCTAGGAGTAAGGTGCAGGTGGCCAATGAGACAGCCATGGCGGGAGAGGAGATTGGCTCCTTTAGCAAACTGGAGGCAGAAATACTTGGTTCTCTAGGAGAGCTCTGGAGGGAGTCCTAGCATTCTGTCCTTGGTGTCACAGATGCCACCCATCGCCTGGCTGTGTGAGGCGGCTGCTGTGCAGTTTCAACAATAGTCTTATGGATGGTTTGTCCTGGCTACTGTTATTTCTGGTTATGTAGTCTCTAAATCCAGTTCAAGACTTCTTAGAGATTCTGTAGGCTACCAAAATCTCTCTTAAAAAGTCCTTTCTAGCTAAATTACTTAGAGGGTATGCTGACGTCCGCTGTTAAAAACTATGATGGATAAAGCATAACTCCAAGGACCAGCAGAGACACTGATGACTCCCGGACGTGTTCCTTGAGCCCAGAACTCTCTCTGAGGCTGAAGACAGATAAAGGACTGTCTCTTAGACAACCACACCTAGACGTACCATGGGTCCCTAGATTTTCAATCTCCGAATCAAGCTTAGGACTTCCCCATTCAAGCCTGCTGATCCTTCTGTTTCCTTTATGAGGTGTTACTTAAACCATAATCTGAGGCTCATCCTAGACCCATCTCTCACTTTCACCTCCAAATTTCAATTAATGAAACTGCTACTTGCTAAACATTCCCTGAATATATTTTTTCCTGTTTAATCTTACTGCCCCACATTATAGTCCATTGCCAAAACAAACTGCCTCCTGTTCTCAGTCTCACCTCAGCCAATCCATTTTTCACTCTTCCTGCAGAGTAATCTTTCAAATAGCCAAATATAGCCATAACATAACTTTGCTTAAATGCATTAA
Organism: Papio anubis; assembly: GCF_008728515.1. Lineage (NCBI taxonomy): Eukaryota > Metazoa > Chordata > Mammalia > Primates > Cercopithecidae > Papio > Papio anubis. The sequence goes on along the minus strand of NC_044976.1, from coordinate 12,575,321 downwards.
ACACACCCTTTTGCTTAAATGCATTAAATCCATCACCATTACTGTGGTTCTCAAACTGGATGAATGGTGTAAAACGAGGGGGCACATGCTGCAGAGACTGGCTAAAGCCTCATCAAATCTATTTTCCTCTTTCTCCTGAGAACATGACTAGACCACTTTCCAGCTCCCCTTTCGGTTATAGGGCTTGTTAAGTCAGACCTGATTTCAAATACTGGATATGCAATTGTGTCAGCTAGTTCTTGCTACGTAACAAAACACCTTGGAACTTTATTATTTCTTATAAGTGTGCAGATTAGTGGTTATGCTGTTCTGGGATGAGCCCAGCTGAAATCTGCTGGGCTTTCTCATACATTGTCACTTCAGTAGTGACAGGTTTGCTGGGAGCTGGCTGGTCTAGGAGGGTCTCAGCAGGATGACTCACCTGGGCTCCACGTGACCTCTCACCCTCCAGGCAGCTAGCTCAGGCTTGTTCTCATGGTAGACAGAGTTTCAAGAAAGAGCAGAAATATGCAAGGTATCTTGGTGTCTAGCCTCTAAACTGACCCACCCTTTTAACTGCATTGTTTTAGCCAAATAATTTGAAATATAGGACAGTTCAGATTCAAAGGGCAAGTAAATGCCTCTTATTGAGAAAGACTGCAAAGTCACATTGTAAAGAAAGAAAGAATGACAGCCATTTTTGCAATCAAACTAGCACAGGTATTCACTAGCCAGGTGACTTTAAATAAGTTTCCTCTTTGGGCCTCAGTTTCCTCACCTATAAAACAGGGAAAATCCCATGTGCCTCACAAAGTCACTGGGGGTATTAAATGAGATAATGGAGGTAAAATCCTTAGCAGAGTGTTTGGCATCTAGTAAGTACTCAGTAATCTTTCCCTACCTTTATTTTTCACATCACTCAGCAATGTGTACCACTGGGACTTCCAGGTTGTTGGTATAAGCTCAGGAAATATTTGTTGAGCAAATTAACCATGCACCTGCTGTAATGACCAGTTGAACTGATGTACTTTTAATGGTTCATCATGTTTCTAGCTGTGTCACAAGACTACACTTCTCACAGTTCATCACCAGCACATTTGAAGTCATTCTGCCCAAGCTTGATGTAGAAGCCTCCTAAATTATGTCCTCCAGCTATTCAGATAGTCTGTCCTCTGTGCACATACAAGGGCATAAGAACACAGTTCATGCCCTCTAAATAAACCAACTTACTAGAGCAGTCTTTCCAAAAGAGAAGGTCCATAAAACTTGCCTTAGGGCAGTTTAAACTCCCATTTCCAATGGATAAAAAATTGCCAAGAGTTATCCTAAGAAATCTTGGGCTGACTGGTTTGTGTGATAGACTGATTGTATTAATGGCCCATATTTTATAGCTCTTTGTGATATCTTCTCACACTCACTCTGGGCTCAGTGATGTGACTCGCTTTGGTCAATGGGAGAGCAGCAAACTTGATACAAACAGAGGCTGGGAAAGTGATTTCTTTGTCTACTTTTTCTTTTTATGAACCCCTATCACCACTATTCCGGAGTTAGCCTGCTAAGGAGGGTGAGAGAGGTGAGTCATTGCAGTTGAGGATATCTAAGATCAGCCGGGCACCAGTGCACAATGTACAAGGGCCACCAGTCAAGATGAGCCAAGCCTGTCCATATTAGCAGAATTACCCAGGCAATCCATAGACTCACAGGAAGTATATAAGTAGCTGTTGCTTAAAGCCACTGTTTGGGGATGGTTTTTTTAGGCAGCAGTCATGGATACAAAAATCTAAGCCATGATTCTCAGTATCAATTATATCATGAGCTCCTCTTTGTTTTGTACTTTTGGAGGAGAAAAATAAAAGAGGGATTAGACTCAGTAATCCAATACAAGAACATCCATTCTGAAAGCAAGTGTCTGGGCTACTAAGCTGGCCAAAGCAAATGACTTTGGTTCAACTCCCACAGGAATAAGTGAGTACTTAAAATAGCCAGGTCACCATCTCATTATTAAACTACTTTTAAGTGTGATTTATTCAGAGACAAGGAATGCAGGAACATGGGTTATTGGCTCGAGTTGGCACCAAGGAGTCTTACTGGCTGTACTCCCAGGTTCAACGTCAGATTTAAATGATGACACTTAGCAACACCGTGCCTCAATTTACCTGGCTACTCTTGTGAGACTGTTTGAGTTTAATATGAATGTGTATAAGGATTCCTGTTCTAAGTATAAGTTTTTTTAAGATTGTAATTATATGGCATACATTTGGCTCTCTATTATCTGACTAATGGATGGGAGCTACAACCTTAAAAAGATACCAAATAATGGATAAGGAAAAAGTCTGATATTGAACTCCATTGTGGTGGAAAAAAAATATTGGGAATGAAATTACTTTTCTAATTTTGTCTCATTCAGACTAACATTGGTTTACATTTCCTGAGTGCACGCCACCAGGGAAGAAATGCTTTGTCCATGGATAATCTATGGGTACATAATTGAAAATTGACTATTGGCTAGATTCTATGAGGCTGCTCTTCCGGTAAGTTACTGCAGCCATCACTTCCTCATTTTCTTGTTCAGAACAACTCTATACTTTCCTCGTTTTCCCTTCATCTATCCCACTCCTATGTCTCATGAAATTCAAACAACTCTTACCCTAGCCTTCTTTCGTGTGTGTCTCTATGTCCCCAGCATCGAGCTAGAAAAGCCTGAGATCCTGGGTCCTCTGTGGACACCAATAGGCAAAGGATTAAAGGATCCTCTGTTCCCAAGGGACCAGCTGGAATTGTTATATTCCCTAAATTAAATGTAAATTTCTGAAAAAATAATTTGCATAGATCTTCTGCAACATCTCAGGGGAGCTATTTCCAATTACCTCATGGGGTAATGCTTAACACACACAACTAAAGTACAAATATAAGCAATAAAGCATGAGACAAGACTTCTCTTTCTCCCTCTCCCTTACACACACTCACACTCCTCTCTCTCCATCCCCAGATCTAAGTTTATGTCACGTTCAAAGAGAATGTCTTTGAACTGTTATCTAAATGGGGTCCTGGTACAGTGTTTCTTTAAGACAAATATTAAAATTCAATATTATCTGTTTACTCCCATGTTTATAGTCAGTTGCCCCCAATGAAATCCAAGATCCCTGAGGGCAAGGATTACTTCTTTCATTTTCACTGGTGTTTCCCCCACAGGCTGGCAACATCCCCGGCATATAACAGATGCTCACTGGAAAAAGGAGAAAGTAAGTGAATGGATAATGAAGGTGTATCTGGAAAATCAATTATGATCAATTGTAGGGCTTCAAATAAAAGAATTCCAAAATCAAAAGAGTTCCATAAATAATTGAAAAGTTAGCCTCGGACCTAAAGTAGGGTTTCTCAATCTCGACACTACTAACATTTGAAGTTGGATAATTCTTTGCTGTGAGCAGCTCTCCTGTGCACCGTAGAAAGTTTAGCAACATCCTTGGCCTCTACCCACTGGATGCTAGGAGCACACTTGCCCCCTGCCAGTCACGACAACTGAAAATATCTCCAGACATTGCCAAATGTCACCTGGTGTGGGAGGGAAGCAAAATTGCTCTGCTTCCTTCTCATCTGGGAGCCACTCATCTAAAGGGTGATGGTGGGATTGGGCATTATTTTGGAAGCCAAGTATTTGCCAGCATCACAATAGACATCATGAAGAAAATGAGATATTTGAGGTAGGGGGGCTGTAATATATTTCATATTCTATTTAAATACTTTTGTAAACCACATTCTTCGAACCTGAACCTTTCTAGGAGTCCGAGAAGGTAGTGTGTAGCTTTAAGAATGTACTGACATATTAAAATTGTCAAAATGTTTTTAGTTATATGAGGTATTCTGTATCTGAAGCCAGGTTTTAATGTTCTTCTTTCTCAAAATCATATACCCCCTTTCTATCTATTTAATAACCCTCAGGAAGCAAATACTCCAAGTCACCATCTACAAGTAGGAAATCAATTACTCTTTCTTTGCGATGGGCTGGATGGAACCATGTAAAAAAGGCTATTTTATTAAAGCTTAATACCTAGTTTTCAAAATAGAGATAATAATACCCAATCTCCTGTCCCTCTCGTGGCTGAGAAGAAGAGAAAATGCTGGCAAAAGTACTTAGTAAACAGTAAAGTGATCTGCAAATATCAGCTAGGTCCTTCTTTGAGATTCCGCAGCCCCCATGTACGCTGTCGTCAGTATTTATCATGGAGCACTTCAACGTCCAGTTATCCATCTAATCCTGAACCCCTCTGGTGGGGGAGTGGAGGTAGGGGTAAAGTTCTGTCCCTCTCTGTCCCTAGAACTTAGAGCAGTGCCAAGCTGTGTACTGAGACCCAAGCATGAAGTCCACGCATGCAGCAGGCAGAGTAAACTAATTATTGCCTCCATCTGCAGCAGTGTCTGCCAGCATCTACTCCTCCTTCTTGTGGTAATAATACCAGTCTGCACTGCTCACAGTCATGGCGAGACCATCCATCAACAAGCCTACCTGCCCACAGTCAAAGACAGAAGGGCCCAGTGACCCATGACAGATCATTCAGACTCTTCCAAGAATTTGAATCCTGATCAAAGTGACACAGAGAAAGAAAATGGTTAGAGCCAAGTTGTCCCAACCACAGCACCCTGAAACAACTGCTTTTAAGTTTTTGACACCTAAATCTCTATAGCTACCCTCTCTCCTATCTTTTCTGAGATGTAATTCTTTATCTTTTCCTATGAGCTATCCCATGTGTTTCTATTAAGTGTTTCCCTGTTAATGTTTATCAGAGCTGGTCTCTGTTGCTGACAATCAGAGAATCCTAACTGAATCCTCACCCCAACCTTCCTTCCATGATTTTGTTAGTATGTCACATCCTGCTTGCTGTAACAGGAACCATCACTTATTAGACAAGCATAAATTCGATTTTATTATCATTTTAAATATTATTAAATTAATGACTCAGTATCAAAAAACGTAACATAAAAGCTCTAATATGTACAAAGTATTCGGTTGGTACAAAAGTAATTGAAGTTTTGCACCAATAAATTCCCGAATTGTCCTCTGGCACTATACAGATCCATGGAAGTTGTACCAATTTGATAGACACTATTCCATTCAAGCATCACTCACCCCAAGTAAGAGGTGCCCCTTTCCTTCAGAATACAATGAATGGAAATCCATCTTTTTTTGGAGTCTCATCTCCAACTCTACCTGTGTCTTAGCGCACCAAACACTGAAAGCAACTTTGCACTCTGAACATTTTGCTTTATGGATTTTACAAAGGTGACAGAGGTCTCAGGAGGGTCTAACTTTGTCTGTCAACTTAAAAAAACCCTAGACACAAGCTTAACAGAAAAACAGTATTACAATTTTATGTCTTATCCTCCATTTCTTCTAAACAGGAAGGGTGAGTGCAGAAATTCTGTAACTGATGGGATTGCATCTAAGCCTGGCAATGCCTGTGGCTTAAAGTTGATTTATCTAAAACACACACACACACACACACACACACACACACACACACACACACCTTTTAATGACCAAAACTATTGTAGCAGAATGGAAAGAGGGCTTGTGAGAGTTATGTAAAAAACTACAAGCTTTGGACTTGCTGATTTGATAGTTCTGCAACTAAGAATGGAAACTAAGCACTGCTTTTGCAAACTCACAGGGAAAGGATGCGTAATGGAGCACATGGATTATTTGAAGGGATGCGCTAAGACTCCTTTGAATAATCAGCTTATCATTGTAGCTTTTTAGTGAAGGGAACCAAATTCTTCAGCATCCATTTAAGTGTTTCTTTCTCCAATGACTTTTACAAGGTGGAAGCTGATGGGATGAGTAGACTTCAAGACATCCCGGGGTAATTTTCTTAGGAAGAAAGCTTTGCCTGTTTTCCCTGGGAAATGTCAGTTTCTTCCCTGCTTGCTAAGGAAGAGAACCCAGGGAGAGAGATCGCATTCTTTCTCCATCATGGTGTTACGTCCCAGAGGATAAGGAAAGCCCACACGTGCGGTACTATTCATAGCCGCAGCCAGCATCTGTGACCTTCTTAGGCCCAGGATTCTGCTGATGTCTCAGTTTGTACAAAGTGAGGGCAAGACATTCTCTAGGGCTAACAAGGTCACATTCGTGGGCATAACCCTGAAGCCAGCTGCAGCTAGAAAGCTCCAGATAACTGCACCAGTGAGAACCACAGAGGCCTACCTTGATCACGGTATCAACTTCAGAAAGAATCTGGAGGGATGGAAAGTGTTAGTAACAGGAGAATCAAATTAAAATGTACTTCTGTAATAGGTGTGAACTGCTCGGTTCCCAAAGCGTCCTTCCCAATGCAAGGTGATGTTGACTTTGGGGCGCTAACCCTCCCTATCTGCCAGGAACCTGAGCCAAGGGTTCCTCTGGTCCACGCTGCACTTCCCCATCTGAGGCCAGGGAGTGTCCAGACAGCTAAAATAGCTGATCATGTTCAATCGGCCCAGTTTTGCCAGAAACCAATTGGAAAGCATAATCATGTGGAAGAGTTTGCTAGACCGCTCTTTTAAAAAGAGAAAAGAAAAATGAAGCCACCCAAATCCTATGCAGTGTCTGATCCTGGCAGGGCTCCCGATCTGCCTCCTGGATGCCAGGTTTCCCTCCTGCTGCTGCTTCCGCTCTTGCTTGGCAAGGGGAAATATAGGCTTTTGGCAAATATGCTTTCCAGTTCCCCGAACACAAATAACAGAAAGACAGACAGACAAGGAAAGAACAAGAAAGGGAAGGAAGAGAAGGAAGTGAAAAACGCAGAACGTAATTCTACATCTCAGCTAAGATCTATTTTGCCAACCAAAAGAAGGGAAGGCGAGGGAGGGAGGAGGGGAATAGAGTTGAGAGAAGGAGAAGATAGGAGGGGAGGAGGAGAGATGCTGGGTGGGGTGGGGAGAAAAAGGGCAAAGGGAAAAGACAAAGAAAAGCAAAAAGAAAAGGGAAGAGGAAAAAAGGGCAGGAGGAAAAAAGGAGTTTGAAGAGTGAAGCAAATTTCATGTCTTTTCCAACGAACAATTGACTTTGTTCGAGATTTGTTTAGAGATGACAGTTGCGTGGTTTATTTTTATTCTGAAGGGTTTACTTTCATTCTTAGAGATGGACCTCTGAGAAGGGTATACCAATGATTCAGCCTCCCTTAAAGTAAGTTCTTCCTTTTAGTCCCAGCACAGGCCAAGTTTTAAGCAAAGAAGCTACCCACTTCCTGTCCAGACCCAGGCAGCAGCTCTGGGTCAGCAGAGCACAGACTGTCCCCCAGGCACCCTTTGTTCCTCGGCTGGCAGAAGGAAGCCCCTAGGTGCACAGAAAGTTCTCTGCCCTTTAGCACTCAGCCTCCAAGACGGGGACCTTCCTGCCAACAAACCGATCTTATTATTTTTCCAAGCATTTGTCTCCCCTTAATAAATAATGATATTAGGTCTTTGGGGGGAAAAGGGAGAGAACTGTCAATGAGAGATTTAATTTGCTATAATCAACCCCTCTTAGCATGCGGAGTCACACAGTACGAGTAAAAGAATTAATCTCTACCAGAAAGAATTGCCTCTTCGGTGTTATGAATCTAATCACTTAGGAGGCTGAGTCGGCATTTTGGGTTTAGACAGCGCTCTCAGGAATAAAAGCCACAAGATCAGGTTTCAAATGCGATCTGAATGGCGAACTCCATTGAATTTGGGGGCCTGCAAACTAAAAAGGAAATGGAATGCAAATAGAGGTGCTATGCCTCTTCAGACACCTCCATGCTCGAAACGTTTAGGGGATGAATACATAATTGCGGGCTTTCTGGGCTGCCCATGTGAGGTGCTCCCTTCGCGATTCCATTTTCCAGGATGGATTGTCAGGCCTGCCAATCATCTCTGGCTTCCCCATTATACTTGGGAGATGTGTTTGCTCTGTGCACATTGTTTTATAATCCTCAGAGGTGGAATTTCATAGTCCAGCAATGCTTTTGCCTTTGACATTCTCCTAAGCAGGATTTATTGCTTCCAAGACAGATGTGACTTGAATCGATTATGCCTTTTAAGCAGTCACTCTCAAGCAGCCTCCGGGTTCTGTGGAACACTTTTTGCCTGACTTCATTCGACTTGTAAGCTGATGTCAGAGTGTTTCATCATAATCTAATACTATTAAGGGCCCTGTGGGTATGGAACTGAGAGGGCTATTATACCAACCAAGTTCAAGGATGTGGTTACTACTCTTGAAAGACTTACATCCTGCAACACACAAACCTAAGAGATGTCTATTAATATCACAAAATGCAGACTGAACGAAAGGATGTTCAGATAAGTTATATCTACATTCTATCAGCCTCCCACTGTTGATGAACTTGGTGTATGAAAATGAGTACATTCATTTGTCTTTGGAATTGAGGGAAGAAGCACAGCTGGAAAGTAAGTGAAAAGTTAAAGCATGGATGGAAAATAAGTGAATTTGCCCCGAAAATGCCCAATAAAAATTCTTTTTTTAAAAAATGACAAATTTTTAGGTGCCTACTTCAAAACTCAAAATCACATATCATCCCCGGCCATCCCCAAAACGTTGGGATCCCTTGGCATTTTATAAGCTTGGCAACACTCATCTGAGATGGGAGTAGAATGGAGGACTGGGAGTATCAGGTGACATGATCCCAATTGACTTCAGCAAGGAACGGAGGATCATAACCAAAACACTGTCTCAAAAAGTTAGCAGTTTTGGAAGAAAACCAATCAGAGTGGTATACTAAACTAATCACAACCCACTTCATTCTTTGTTAGTTTAAAAGACAGAAGCAAGGAATCTTGGAATGTTAGGAGGCAAAAGAAACAATGGGGTTTCCACACGACGTTTCTACCTGACCCAGGTAGACACCCACCTTCAGGAAAGAGGAAGAAGATGTAACCCACCTTCCTTTTTAGCATATGACTTAGGAGAATATCCACCATATCCTGCTCCATTTTATCTGGCCATTTAAGGGAGAGCATTCTAGCAGTCACTGATTTGGGATCAGGAGAGAATATGATAGGAAAATATTCCCACACGATGACCACATGATAGCGGGTAGTTTAATCTCATTAAATAAAAAAGGGAAAATTCACTGTCAACACCACGAAGGATGAATTAGGCATTTGGTGGGAGCAAACATTTCCGGAATATTTAACATTTTCGAAATCCAGTTCTAGGCACTAGTAAGCTCAGATGTGAAGGAGAGGAAAAATATGCACTTTTTTTAATACCTCAGATTTTGCAAACTGGAGTTTACACACAATGCCTTTTGGGATTCAGTTAGGCAGTTCCCTTGACTGAGGTGTTGGCTCCAGGACTGGGACCAGGCATTTGGAGGAAAGCTAATCCTTTCAAGAACAATTTGCTCTCTTTTATTCAGTAAATTGTTCTAAATTTCCCTTTTTTCTGAGTTTCAAAATTGGCTGTTGTAGCTTCAGAATCCTTCCTTTTTCCACCAGACAGGCTGGGGGAGAGGAGAAGCTGAATGGGCTGTTGATAATGAAGGAAAGCAGGAGAACCGTGAATAGGAATGAAAGGCTTTGCATAATTCGGGCCATCTCAACAGAGGGCCTCAAAAAATCCCATGGGGCGGCTTCAGGCATTGACAGGTGAGAGATGCACAAAGGCACAGCCAGTTAAAGCCTTATTGGTACAAGACCCAGGCTTCAGGATTGATTTTAAAAATAAAACATAAACCACCACCAGGGTAGAAACAAAAGCAAAGAAACCACAGTTCAAAATCTCTGCTACAGAGCAGAATGCAAGAAACCACCAACCATTCTGACCTCACCAATGCTGAACGGAAAACAAGCTCAGGAAGAAAGCCCCAGGGCAAATGAACGCGAAAATCACCAAACCCACAGAACGTTTCCTGAAACATTTCCCGACACTGAAGAGGTAGGAATGACAATTAGATCTAGTTCGGTTTGGCTTTCCTAACATAGAAAACTATCAGTTCTCTTAAAACACCTGCTGTTTGTCTATCAACATGTCTGAAGAGACCCACCAACAAAGCCAGGAGTAGAGAGATTACTTTTAAATATTTCGATAAAATAGTACACAAGGAGAAACCTTGAATAACATCTCAACAATAGCCTACAATGAGCTAAATACCTTCTGTAATAAATTCAGTGCTAGCAAAACCAGTGCTGATGCACTTACTGGGCGGGGGGGGGGGGGGGGGGGGCCGTACGGCAAATGCACCAAAATATTCATTACTTACTCAGTAATGTTGTTTGGGACAAGTATTTGCTCTACTCCAAAGTCTTTGCCAGCTTTGATGCCTGCCAAGTTTATATGTAAATGCATTTTCACTTTTCCAAGGCTAATGGGAGATCTGTTAAATTCTCAGAGACAACAAATATACTCTTCTTAAGCTGTATTACTTTGACTTTTTAAAAAGCTATTTTAATACTAAATCCCAAATAAGATATAATCAGAAATCCAATACTCAACCTATCCAATCTGTTATATCGGAAAAACGGGTTTCGATAGGTACGGTAGTTGAACATTTCTGGACAGCTTATGCCAAAAAGAAAAAAAGATTCCACCTGCTCCATAGGGAATTTCTGTATTGATCTTTGTACCTGAGCATCCATTAAGAGGTGCCTCATCAATATCATGGAACTCTTCAGAGTCTCCTTCTCAGTGGGTAGAAAAGGGTCTTTGTCCTCCTCCAGTGCCTTCGACTTGGTGACAATAAAATGGGAAATCTGGTCATTGAGGGTGTGCAATGATTGCACAGCTGTGGAAAGAAAGAGAAGGAAAAGTAGAGTCACAACTGGTAACTTTCAAAGAGAAATTGACTAGCAATTTTGAAGGGAAAAGTAAGGGTGTACATACAAAGTCTAAGCCAGGCAGGGATCTAGAACCTGACACATCTATAAATTCCATTAACAAACGTGTTCAGTAACTAACAAACACTTATTGAACACCATTCAAATGCCAAGCCTATATAGAGTGCTTGGGGATACACTTGTGAGCAAAGGCTGACGTGGTACCTACCCTCATGGAGTATCTAGTGCTGTTGGGGAAACTTTAAAAAAAAATCAAGGTGGCAAATAGGTACATGAATATGACTTTGTGGTAAGTGTTTATACACTGCAAAGATTAACAGGGCATGAGGGGACAGCCCTAGACTAGATTTACATTTATAGTAATATAGTTGGCTATTGTACCTCTAAGCAGATGGCCTCTGTCACTAAAGTTTATGAAGGGACAGTGGCCATGTTTTCCAATCAGTGCCACATGTGGGCTGAAAGGATTATTATTTCTCTGTAATTCCCATAGCACTTACCATCTGACGTGTTATAGATTTTAAGATTTTACTTATTATGCTTGTTGCCTCTTTCTCTATTTTCTCTACAATGGACTTGATCACAGCAAAGAGGCTTCTTTTAATCTCTTCACTTACTGTCGTATCCCCAAAAACTAGAACAGCACCTACCAAATATAAGGTGCTTAATAAATATTGTTGAATTAATTCCTTATATCTCTGTGAATTAATATTTCCTTCCTATGGAATTTCTATCATTTTCAGGTAAATCTATCCTTTCAAACACCAAATAAGTAGATTCTAGGCATTCTCCATAAAGTCATTGCATTTACCACAATTATGAAGAGAAAAATGTAATTATCAAGGAGCCAATATACAATAGAGGGACTTTGAAGACTTCTGGCTTGGCCATGAGGGTCCAGATTATCCTCTTGCTGTAAATAACTATAAAACTGAACACTATGTTAGAATCAACTATTTTTAGACATTGAACAACACGGGATTGTGATCCTTGAGAAAATAGGAAAAAGTAAGTTGAGTCCTAATATCTCCATGCATTCTGCAATGAGAGAATTTCCAGACTCCAGCATAGGAAAGAGAAAATCAAAGAGAGCCCCGCAATGTCACTGAATTAAGGAGCTGGAGATTAGGAAGACTAAGTGAGCTAGGATTTCCAGGACAAAGTTCTAAAAGAGCAGGAGGGCTACACCTAGATCTCCAGAGGTCTGCAAAGGGGTTGCCTTTGAGTTGTCGGCTGAATATCAATCCTGTGTCTGGGCAGGATAAAACTCTACATGACCAGGCAAGAAAAACTTGCAGGAGAGAACAGTTACAGGGGAGCTGCAGGCCAAATAATTCCAGAGATCACGTGTCCATAAATTGTTGACATGCACACCAGCCAAAGAGGAAGAATTTGGGTGGAATACAGGACACATTCATTAGAGACTCAAGAAGGGCCAGGGTTTAGAAATTAAGCAAAATGATTCCTAGAATAAAGGCTATTCCAGGCCCATCCAAAAAGAGCTTATAAGTAAGCCTTGAAAGAGTTGAACTAATCTGCAAGTAACTAAAATACCTGCCAAAAAATTAGCATTTCTACAGAAGTGTAACAAAATATAGTACCCCAAAATGTAAAATTCATAATGCTTATGATTCCATAAAAAATTACCAGACATACAAAAAAGCAAGAAAATGTGACTAATAGCTTGGAGAAAAATCAGTATACAGAAACAAACCCAGAAATAACAGAAGTGATAGTATTAGCAAACATGGCTATTCAGACAGCTACTAAAAATATACTTTGCTTGTTCCAGGTTGTAAAATAAAACATGACTATAATAAAGAGAAAAGTAGAATATTTAAATCAGAACCAAATGGAACCTCTAGGGATGAAAAATGCAATATCTGAAATGGAATTCTCCTTGGATGAGATTAATAGCAGATTAGACGACACAGAAGAAAAGATCAGTGAACCTGAAATCATAGCAATAAAATTACCCAAAATAAATTAGTGACAATGTAAGGCTGTAAAGCTAATGTATATCTAATTGGAGTCTCGCTGGCAGAGGTGGGGAGGACAGGGAAACAGAAACAGTAGTTGAAGAACTAAAATTATATTAGTCTGTTCTCACACTGCCATGAAGAAATACCGGAGACTGGGTAATTTATAAAGGAAAGAGGTTTAATTGACTCACAGTTCCGCATGGCTGGGGAGGCCTCAGGAAACTTACAATCATGGCAGAAGGCACCTCTTCACAGGGCGGCAGGAGAGAGAATGAGTGCCACCAGGGGAAATACCGGATGCTTAGAAAACCATCAGATCTCCTGAGACTCACTCATTATCATAAGAACAGCATGGAGGTAACCGCCCCCATAACCAAATTACCTCCCACAGGGTCCCTCCTACGACACGTGGAGATTATGGGAACTACAATTCAAGATGATATTTGTGTGAGGACACAGCCAAACCCTATCAAAAATGAACAATTTTTCCCATATTTGATAAAAACTATAAACCTACAAGAATCTCAATAAATTCTAAGCAGGATGAACACAGACAAGGTTGCAACAAGGCATATTATAATCAAATTACTAAACACACACACACACACACACACACACACACACAATGAAAATAAGAAAATCTTAAAATCAACCAGAGAAAAAAGCCATGTTACATTTAGGGACCAAAAAACAATGTCAGGCTTCTAATCGGAATCTATGCAAACCAGGAGACAAAAAAGTGACATTTCGAAAGTACTGAAAGCAAAAAAACTTGCCAACCGAAATTGCCAATGTACAGTTCTATAACCAACAATATCTTTCAAAAACGAAGATGACTTTTTTAGATAAACAAAAGCTGAGAGAACTCATCACTAGCAGATTTGCACTAAAAGAAATGTTAAAGAAATGTCTTGAGGCAGAAGGAAAAGGACATTAGGTAGAAACTTCTATTTACAAAAATCAAAAAAGAATGCTTGCAAAGAGAAATGTGTGAGTAGCATAAACATGTTTTCTTTCTCATCTTTTAATTCATTTAAATGATAATTGATGGTTTAAAGCAACAACAATAATATCCTGTGGGGTTGATAACATACATAGAGCAAAATATATGACAATAACAGCACGAAGAATAAGCAGGTGCCAATGGAAGCATATTGTCCTTTATTTATTTATTTATTTATTTATTTATTTATTTTTGAGATGGAGTCTTATTCTGTCACCCAGGCTGGGTACAGTGGCCTGATCTCAGCTCACTGCAACCTCCGCCTCCCGGGTCCAAGTGATTCTTCTGCCTCAGCTTCCTGAGTAGCTGGGACTACAGGCACGCACCACCACGTCTGGCTAATTTTTGTATTTTTAGTAGAGACAGTGTTTCACCATATTGGCCAGGCTGGTCTCGAACTCCTGACTTCGTGACCTGCCCGCCTCAGCCTCCCAAAGTGCTGGGATTACAGGCGTGAGCCACTGCGCCCGGCCTAAGGTTCAGATCTTATACGTAAAGTGGTATAATATTATTCGAAGGTAGACTGTGTTAAAGATGGATATTGTAAATCCTCGATTAATCCCTAAAAAAATTAAACAAATAATAAATAAATAGAAGATGGGTTTTGAATCATGGAGAATCAAACCTGGAGGACTGAGCATAGAATGGCAACTATAGGCCATAGGGTAAGGGAGAATACCAGATATGACATTAGAGCTATGCTTCGTTGCATGGGAAGACTCCACAATCCTTTCCTGGGCTAGAGAAGAGCTTGGCTAAAACAGAGAAGGATGGACTGGAAAGAATGTGGCCTGATTCTTGCTTAGCCTGAATTCCCATTCTCCACTGGAGGTGGTTAGAAACACGCAGACAGATTTGGGGATCTGAAAACAGAAGTAAACATGAGATCCCTAACATCTCATACCCTGCCCTGGGCAGCTGTGGCAGCTGATATTGGAGTGGAAATGGTGACCCTGTGACATTTTAAGTTAGAATCTGAGACAGCCCTACCACCCTACACTCTCATTGCTTCACTGCCAGTCTTGCATACTGTTGAGCAACTGGGAATGATGATATCTCAACCTAGTCCAGAAATGGCCAGAGAGAGATTCATGGACAAGATATACATCCCAGGACAAGATAATACATAAGCCCTCTGAGAACCGAAGGAGAAAGGAAAGAGAAAGGGTAGGGGGAATTTATTTGATTTACTCAGAAGATACTCACTTTTAAACCAGAAGCGACTGAGTTATCCTAAGTGGAAATATGTGCTCCAGATCTAAATTGAGTTCCACCATACAAAGTTAAAAACAATACCACCTGACTTTTAAGCATTGTGACTATACATTTTAAACTTCTGTGTATATCCCCTGTACGTTATCTGTAAACACGAAGGTTAGGACACGCTGAGCCATGAGGAGAAGAGCTGGCAAGGGCATCGAAATAACCTACCTGTGGTCTACGACCAATCTTTCCTCAATTGATGCCTTATTTTCCTCCACCATCCTGCCTTCCCTTCCCCAAACTCCCAATACACAGACTCGATCTTCTTAGCAAGCCTTCTTCCCAAATCTTTCTGAGAGTACCCCGGTTCCCAAGTCCTTTGCTTATACATACACAGACATTACTAGTAACAAAACTCCTTATGCCAGTTCTTGGAAGAGAGGAGTTACTGTCCTTGCTTTTCACTCTAAGTAGGCTAGTGGATTTGGGGTTCTCAAAATGCATTTATTACAACTTGTTTTTTTCTTTTGCATACATAGATTGCTCACATACAGTACAACTCGTTCTATCCTTGTTCCAGAAAATTGAGGCTTAATCACCAAAACGTGCCCTAAGTTTTGCTTTGTTAACTCCTTCAATTTGTCTTTTATGTTTAGAACAAAGCAAAGAACAGAGAAATTTCATGAGAGAACTTATCACATTGTACTGTAATTGCTTAAGAATCCATCCGTGGGCTCACGCCTGTAATCCCAGCACTTTGGGAGGCCGAGGCGGGTGGATCATGAGGTCAGGAGATCAAGACCATCCTGGCTAACACAGTGAAACCCCATCTCTACTAAAAATACAAAAATACAAAAATTTAGCCAGGCATGGTGGTGGGTGCCTGTAGTCCCAGCTACTTGGGAGGCTGAGGCAGGAGAATGGGTGAACCCGGCAGGCAGAGCTTGCAGTGAGCTGAGATCGCGCCACTGCACTCCAGCCTGGGTGACAGAGCGAGACTCCATCTCAAAAGAAAAAAAAAGAATCCATCCGTGGTAGATTGAATTATTGGTTCAAAAACTGCCCCTCTCTAAACCAGTGCCTACAGAGTCCTCCCTAGTGACCCTCCCGTGGGAGAAACATTCTTCCTACCTTCACTGACGTTAGGTTTTGCCATATGACTTGCTTTGGCTAATTAAACATGAGCAGACACCAGCTAGACCATGCCCAAGCTGAATCGTTAAGAAACATCATGTGACCCCTACTTACCCCTCAGTTTTCCCACCTGTACAGAGTTGCTCTGAGAATTAGAGACAGACTGTATAAAGCACGTCACAGTACCTGCCACATAAGCATGTAAAAAAATGTTAACTATTAGATTATCATTCCAGTTTGTACCTCAAATCTTTAACGTGCTGATATTAACTAATTGTGCTGTTTATAATTGAGATTATTTTTTTAACTCCTTATGATATAAATGAGCCAAAGATGGCCTCTATATATCGGCCCCTTGGTTATTTATTTCTTCTTTGCAGGCTCACCCCTGCTAGCTCACAAGCCCACCAGAAACAAACTGAAATTTTTCCACATCTAATTGCTTTAAACATAGCTCAAATAAGCATATGTTTAGCCATTTAGAGCCTGTCTGCCTTGTATAATCTGCAAAGCTGCTCCCAACACCTGTTAGCCATAGATAGGCTAAGCCCTGAGCCATAAAGACCCCAAACATCTGCCCTCATCTGTCCTGGAGGCTCTCAAGGTGCTACTGAGCAACATCGTGTTGACACGTAAGTTCCCTCTCTACTCCCCATTTCCCTGGGGTTGTCTTGCCCTCCGCCCTCCTTTCCTTCTGAGTGTGGACCTCTTGCACCTTTGGACAGTCTCCCGCTATGGGGAACTTCCCTTCTTGCAAGCCTGTCAAAGCATTTCCCAATAAAGTTTGTGTGTGCTACCACCACCTTTTCGCCAGCCCCCAAATCCTGTGACCTCCCTATACCACCCACTTGTCTATTCAATGTGTACCCCCAGTTACAACTTGTTCAGGGCTCGAACTCATTGAAAACATAATTAATGCAAGTCGAATATGTGGAAGTCATGATATCGAAGAGGAATGCCTTTTCCCGCTTGTTTCTATATACAGACCAAATCTTCAAGGCTGATCGCCCTGTGTTAGGTTGTGTAATGGACATTTTATGTTTCTGTCTGGTTAGCATCTATTTCCCTCTTCTTCTAATAAAAGCAGCTCTCCTCATTTTGGAGCAACATTCTTCCCATGTGTGGTTTATTTAGGGCTGATTCCACTCCCAAGTCCCAGAGGTGGGCACATGGTCCAGGCCTGGCCAATCCAAGCATTTCATCTCTTTGGCAACAGTGGTTGGTTCAGCACAGGACATGTGAACCAAATGCAGCCAAACAGATTTACTCTCAGGACTATTTGAGAGAACTATTGAGAAAGAGATAGGCTCCTCAAGTTGGGCGGGGGACTGCAAAGCCCACCAGCTGTTCCACATTTATAACAATTTACCAACCCCAACGGTAAAAGAGAGGCTAGCTATCTCTTTCTCAATAGTTCTGGCAAATAGTCCTGGGATTCAATCCGCTTGGCTGTGTGGCCTCTTTTTCAATTGGGATTGGTAAACTGGTAGAACCGTGGAGCAGCTGGCGGGCTTTGTAGTCATCACTCGAGGAACTCTTGCCTGAGAATAAAACCAATTGAGTAAATGGAGGTAAGTGGAGCTGAGAGACAGGGAAAGTGGTCCTTGAAGACATCATTGTAGCGCAGGATTCAGCCACGGACTTCTCAGTTAAGTAGGTCAGTAAATGCCCTTCTTTTCTTTAGCCCATCTGAGTTAGGTTTCTATCATTTGCAATCAGGAAGTCCTGATTACTATAAAGATGCTTGTACTCTTTCTGCACTGCAATAGTTATTGGTGTGGTTATTTCTTGAATGTCTGCCTCCCTCTGTTGTACATTAAAGATAATCTTAAATATTTTGCTACTCCTCCTCTTGAGAAATAGGGTCAAAATCCCCTCCTCGTGAGTCTGGCTGGCCTTAGTGACAAGGTTGTCCCACAGTAAGTGGCAGAAGTGGTGCCCTGGGATTTCTAAGGCTAAGTCATGAGAGGCTTTGCAGCTTCTGCCCATGACTCCTGGAATGCTCCTTCTGGGAGAAGCTGCCATATAAGAAGTCTGAGGAACCTGAGACTGCCATACTTGGAGGAAGGCCACACTCTCAGACAGCATGGAGAAGGAGATGCCCAGCCATCCTCAGCTTTCTAACTATCCAATCCAGGTGCCAGACACACGAATGAAAAAGTCATCTTGAATATTCCAATCCCAGAAGGTGCAATAAAGAGAAGGGCCAAGAAATCCAGCCATCCGCCATCACCGAGGCCCTTGCCATGGCACCAGCCATCTCAATGATTCAAGTCATCCCAGATGAGGCCACAGCCACTATGGAGCCTAGATGAGCTCCTCCCTGTGCAATACCCAAATTCCTGGCCCACAAAGCTGACAGCATAATAAGGTATTGATTTGCATCGCCTAGTTTTGGAGTGTTTTTTTACACAGCAATAGATAACAGAACAGATAACTGTATCACCCTCATGGAACACAATTTAAATTGTAAGTTCCATGAGGTCACCAATAGTATTTTTTCAGTGAATCATTGTATCCCCAGATTTAAGCATAGGACCTGGTACATAATAGTGCTCGAACAAATAAATATTTGCCCAAAAGGGAATAAAAGAACAAATCAATGAAGAAATAAAGGAAAAAGCCAACTCCACTCCACTTTGTCCCCTCCCTCTGCCCCATCATCCTAGAATCATGTGGTATGCACATTGTTCGTCATTTGGCCTATCGTCATTGCAACTAAATAGTGCTGTTCTTAAAATGTATGATGGATGACAAAAATGAAGAACCATATATATGCTTTCTTACCTACTTGAGTTTAGGAAATTGAGTCATAAAAACCAGTTTATTTGGTTGGTTGTTTTGAATGTGAAATGATGTTCAATTTATTTCATGTTATTTTGGTCTACAAATTTAAAGAAACATTTCTGTGGTAGGCTTATTTATATGAAGTGCTCATTCCAATTTCACTGTACATTAATGAATATTTATTTAGGTTACAGATAAGAATGGCACATTCATGAGTTGGCAGAGAAAAAAAAATGACACGCTTAGACATTTTGTGTCATTAGCACAAACAGAAGGTACACATACAATTTCTTAATGTTTCCAGAATAGAAATAACAACTTACCATACTTTGCTTCTGTCTTATGGATGAGATGAAGTATAGCACATGAAATAATAATAATATGACCCTAAACTCTCATTTTATGCAGACGAGTCCAGATGTCACTGAGATGGGCTATTATACGTTTTTATAGAAAAATATACCAGATGAGTCATATCATGGGGCACAGCCTTGCCACAAGAAGCTCCATGGATTTTATGATCTTGTCATTTATATGGTCCATAGGTATGAACTAATGACCAAATTTATCTCCGCATGTTAAACAATCTTTGCTTTCGTGTATCTCAAATTCTATGATGTATTTTGCATTAAAACGCTCACAGGTTTCCAGTTCTTGCTTTAATATGGTCTCATTAAATAAATGAAGCCTAAATAATTCAGATTTTTTCCCCCGTTATTATAATAAAATTCATCCTATAAATCAAAAGTTGATGCTGGAGGCAAGGATGTGGAGAAATGGGAACCCACACAGGTTGCTGGTGGGAATGTAAAATGGTCCAGCCACTGTGGAAAACAGCTTGGCAATTCCTCAGTAAGTTGAACACAGAATTTCCTTATGAGCCAGGAATTTACTCTTAGGCATATAAGCAAAAGAATTGAAAACAAGTGTTCTAGCAAACACTCGCACATGAGAATTCACAAAAGCACTATTCATAGCAGCCCAAGGTAGAAACAACCCAAATTCTCATCAACTGACACAAGGACAAACAAAATGTGGTATATCCATACGATGGAATACTATTCAGCTATACAATAGGAACGAAGTGCTGCTGCACGCTAGCAAGTGGATGAACCTAGAAAACTTTATGCTAAATGAAAACCAGACACAAAAGACCACACATTGTAATTCCATTTTTAAGAACTGTACAGAGGGCCAGGAGCGGTGGCTCACACCAGTAATCCCAGCACTTTGGGAGGCTGAGACAGGTGGATCACGAGGTCAGGAGTTTGAGACCAGCCTCACTAACATGGTGAAACCCCATCTTTACTGAAAACAGAAAAATCAGCTGGGCATGGTGGCTGGCACCTGTAATCCCAGCTACTCAGGAGGCAGGAGAATCGCTTGAATCCAGGAGGTGGAGGTTGCAGTGAGCTGAGACTGTGCCATTGCACTCCAGCCTGGGTGACAGAGTGAGACTCTGTCGCCAAAAAAAAAAAAAAAAAAAGTACAGAATAGGCAAATCCATAGAAGCAGAACATAGGATTAACTGCTTAATGAGTACAGGGTTTCCTTTTGTGGTGTTAAAAAGGTTCTGGAACTAGATAGTGGTGATGGTCATACAACACTGTGAAGGTACTAAATGCCACTGGATTATATACTTTAAAGTAGTTAAAATGGTAAATTTCATGCTACGTGCATTTTACCACAATTTTTTTTAAGTTGATACTAAAACATCTTGCAAGAATCAGACATTGGAGTGGTCTCTGGCATGTAAGGATACCACTGCTGACTCCACAAGTGGGATTTATCTTCTGGTGGGATCAGGGCAGAGCCACACCTTTTTTTTTTTTTTTTTTTTTTAATTTGACCCAGTGAAAAAGTCATAACTTACAAGACCAGTCAGGTTTAAAAGTAGGTAATGAAACAAACGCTTAGAATCACAGATTCAAAATCAATTTACCACCCTTTTAAATGGATAGATTTGCAAGAAAACCAGAGTTACATTGTGAACAAAACCACCATGTGTGGCTGTAAGTCCCAGCTAGGTGGTGCCTGAATTGGGCTCTAGTTGAGCCTGTGGGGTTTGAGAGCTGATGAACTGCAAAGCCAGGAAGGGCCACAGTGAGTTGTGAGGCAGGCATGTGGTTCAGATCCACACCTTGGAGGATCAACGTGGCTCCAATTTTAGAAAGCCAAGCCCGTGTTCAGAAAGAAGCTTGGGGGAGGTCCAGCCTGCCACAGCCTGTGGAAGAGAGTGCACCTCTTTGAGAGATGTGGCTAAGGGCATGCATGAGCTTTTGGGGTCAGATTTCCTGAGTTCGAATCCTGCCTCCATCTGCTATTAGCTGTGTCTAATAGCTGTTGGGAAGTGACTTCATCTTCTTGGGTATCACTTTTCTCTCTGTCACATGGAGACAAAGCCATATTTACTTGATAGTAATGAGTATTAACCTAAGTAATGTAACTGAAGCACTTAGTACGTAAAGCCTGGCCCGGAGTTACTCAGTGATGATACCCAGCTATCATTATCCCAACCATTACTTATGGCCATTGCCTTATTCCCATGGGCCTCCAGCAGGTCTAGTTGTGACATGACTGCTAGGGTGACCCTGCTGCAGGGGATGGTTCTTAGGGATGGACACTCTAGGTAGCATTGGTGGCTCACTGGGAATCAGCCCCTGCCTGTGCTCACAGCCCTGTGTGTGCTCAACCCAGTACAGCACCCTCTTCACTCCACTCCCGTTGACTGGGCACCACCAAATTGTCCAGAGGTAGGAAATTGGAGCTGAGGCACCCAGTGAGGCTACTCAGCTGGACATATAACATGGAAACTCTGCGGGAATGGACAGCCACATTCTAGTGGGCAGTCTGGATGTTGGAAAGACAGCTGGAGAGATGACAAGAGAAGGGAAGGAAGGGGAGGGGAGAGAAGAGGAGAGAGAAGAGAGAGAATGACGTGGTAAGGACCCAGAGGGCAATACGTAGCAGAGACAGAGCCTGTTTCTTTCTTGTCCTTGGTTTCCATCCACCGGGAGACCCAGCTGTCTCCTGCCCTGACCCCTTGTGATAAATTCCCTTCTTCTCCTTAAGCTAGCTTCCTTTGGTTTCTGTTACCTGTACCGAGTAAACGCTACTTGATACGAGTCCCACAGCTGATGTCTTTTTACTGCTTAGGACAAATGCCTTTTATTTCTCGAGACTTTCAGACTACAGATGAACTCTGCTATTTACTTAGGTTAATATTTTCCATGCCCTGCTCAGAGTGGGGGTGACGGTAACAACATCAACACCCCCACTACTAATGGCAGCTACTATTTATTAAGCATTTACTGAATATCAAGCACCATGCTGAGTGGCTTGCATGCGTCACTGCATTTCCTTGTCACACCACCCAGCTTTAGGTATTACAGGCTCTGTCCTTCTGTTGAGGAAATAAGAGTCTTGATGGTTTCAGGAATTTGGGCACAGCCACACAGCCTCATACCTGTGAAGGGCTCTATGGCCCTCTGGTTCTCCCTGCTGGACTGAATTGGAAGCTTCTAGCTGGGCTGAAGAATGTGACAATCCATTGCTACACTAAATCTATGAATCTATGATTCTAACAGTTTTGTACTCAAGTCACACAGTCCTATAGCCTGTAACGTGCAGCATCATCTCCATCCACTGTTGCCATGAGGAAGCTGGCTGCTTGTCAATCCCGCCACATCCTTCAAAGTCAGCAAAAAGGACCACCTCTAATGGAACACAGCCCTGAGCACTATCATGCAACTGAAGAGCAGACAAGTGTCAATTTGCAGAGATAATAAACACTTTCACGTCCAGCGTCTCCCTCTGTGCATTCCAGAACTCCATAAAGAACTCTGCACCGCTCTGCCTTCCTGCCTAGATGGGATCTAACCATGCCTTGTTCCACAGGCTGTCCAAACAGCTTCACTTTTCTTTCCTGGTAGGTTCCCAGCATCACCAAGGCCAACTCCACTTTGACCCAAAAGAAGCTGCAAGAAAATGCGTTACAATAAAGTTGCCCTGTGAGAAGTGGATTCTGACAAAATCATGCAGGCAGCGACTTGCCTGGGCATAATACACGAATTTTCATTTGAATGTCTTGTCCGGTAAAGACTGCAACAAGGAAATGGGCTTTGGCTCGAGGAAGAGGAAACGGCGCCAAGGACGTGTCAACCTTACAGTGACAGAAGATTATATCGTGTAACTGAGGCCCTGATGGGACGTGCTTGCCATTGGAAAGAGACTAACTTGACTCCTGGAACCAATTAATTTCCAGAAAAGCTGAGAGGCCATGGCGTTTGGCGGCTGAGTGTAGTTCAGACCTGAGAGGCACCCAGTGGCTGGGTCGTCTGGCTCCCAGTTTTGTCTGGACTTTTCCTACCATTTCAGTCTTTATCTCCACCCCAAGCCTTTCACTTCCTTGCTCCCTGCCCTTCCTAACTTCTCTAAATTCCATTTTCCAGGTGTTCTCAGATTCCATCCTTGTCTTTTTTTTTTTTTTTTTTTGAGACAGAGTTTCTCTCTTTTACCCAGGCTGGAGTGAAGTGGCAAGATCTCGGCTCACTACAACCTCCAAGATCTCAGCTCACTACAACCTCCATCCCCAGGGTTCAAGCAATTCTCCTGCCTCAGCCTCTCTAGTAGCTGGGATTATAGGTGTCTGCCACTAAGCCCGGTTAATTTTTATAGTTTTAGTAGAGACGGGGTTTCCCCATGTTGGCCAGGTTGGTCTCGAACACCTGACCTCAGGTGATCCACCTGCCTCGGCCTCCCAGAGTGCTGGGATTACAGACATGAGCCACCGCGCCTAGCCTCCATCCTTGTATTTAGTCCACAGGGCTTAGCCTTGATTTTTAAATTAGACTACTGGTAATCCAAGCCAGATAGAAATGCTTGTGCTCTCCTCCAGTGACCCTTCAGAGGCTCAGGACATTGAGGGGAGGCCATTCTCTCTAGGATAAAACAAAACACAATGAAATATGGAATGGAACGCAAAATGCACATTAAATTTTAAGATAAAATGCACATTTCCAAATAAGATTCTTGCTCTGTCCCCTGACCTTGACGATAATACACAGGCATAATCCCAGAACTCCATAAATAACTCTGCACCACTCTGCATCCCTGCCTAGATGGGATCTAACCCAGTTAGATGGGTCCAGTTCCCCTTCCTTTCTATTAAGGAAAGTCTTTTGATGGCAAAGCTTGACATTTGATCCTTGATCCCTAGAACATCTTGGTTATCTTACGCACCTCGGAACAGACTGTGGCCCTTCAGCTCTTCACACAGAGTTAGGGGATATTTGCAACTTATTCTTGACCTCTTTACTGAGTCTGTAGAAGCTAAAACCTCACTCATTGTACCTGGAAAAGAATGAGTCATCTGAATTTTTAAAAATCTAAATTAATGAAATTTGAAAAGTGATTATGTTTCCAAGTATGTAAAAGCAGAAATAATCAAATATAAGTGAATAAAACCAGAGGACCTGCTTTTAATAGATAATATTTACAATTAGTATATCATTGTACTTAAGTATAACTAAAATGCCCAAGAATGTATAAAAAGTCAAAATCTGTTACAATATATAGTATAAATTTATTTACCAAAACCCTTACACCAATAACTTTTACTCATAGCAACACTTAACAATCGTCCCAAATTTATAACAAAAGCAGCAATAACATCTCTTATTTCGAGAACATCTGCTGTGTTCCAGGATCTATGCTTATTTTATGTAATGTAATGGTCCTTATAAAAACAGTCAGATGATGGTGATCTGATCACCCACATTTCACCCATGAGGAACTTGAGGACACATGAGGTGCCCAAGGTCACACAGGCAATCAGTGGCAGAACTGGCATTCAAACCCAGTTTTGCCCAACTAAGGCCCTTACCCACATGAAATCACCATGACTTCATGTTATTTATTTATTTATTTACTTATTTATTTATTTATTTTGAGACAGAGTCTTGCTCTGTTGTTCAGGCTGGAGTGCAGTGGCACAATCTCAGCTCACTGTAGCCTCTGCCCCCCAGGTTCCAGCGATTATCCTGCCCTCAGTCTCCTGGGTAGCTGGGACTACAGACACACGCCACCACACCCAGCTAATTTTTGTATTTTCAGTAGAGACGGGGTTTTGCCATGTTGGCCAGGCTGGTCTCGAACTTCTGACCTCAGGTGACCTGCCCGCCTCGGCCTCCCAAAGTGCTGGGATTATGGGCATGAATGTTAATTTTTTAAATTTAGTTTTGAGATACTAAGTGGCCCCTTTCTGGCCTTATGCATATTCCATACTGCTGCCAGCACTTTGTATAACCCTGAGAGAATCTACTGGAAAGTACTCAATACCCTGAAACAAGACAATAGTTACCATCCACAAAGCCCTTGTGTGGCAGTCATAGGACTGGACCCTAGGTAGCAGCAACTGTTTGCCTGATCTACATGCAGAACCTCTGTCAAAGAG
The DNA here is from genome assembly GCF_008728515.1 of Papio anubis. Taxonomy (NCBI): domain Eukaryota; kingdom Metazoa; phylum Chordata; class Mammalia; order Primates; family Cercopithecidae; genus Papio; species Papio anubis. The sequence goes on along the minus strand of NC_044976.1, from coordinate 12,549,982 downwards.
TTTGCCCCTAAGACATGAAGCTATTGAACACTGTAGTCAGAGCCAAAGATTTCAAGCAGCTGCCAAAGGAACAGTTCTTGCTCAGGGGTGAGAAGGAGGACAAGAAGAACCGCTCCAAGTCTGAGGGTGCTGATGACAACAGACTGTTCTTTTCTTCTCAGAAAGCATCTAAGGAGAAACCACTCTGAACAGCTTCCTTTGCTTTGCAGGCAGCAAAACTTCAACACCTGGTGTCAATGGGCTTTGACATTTTATTATGCAAGACCAGATGCAGCCTTGTGGAGCTCAGGGACACAATCTGCATGCAAATGACAATTAGAAACTCTCAGAGACCTGGGTGAGCCATGGACAGGAGGCTCACTGCCAGCAGTTCATGCCGAGGTGAAGAGCCCAAACCTGGAAAAGGAAACTGCATTTTACATAGATCCTTGCCATTCCTGCTTTTAACAGGAAGATACAGGATAGGGCAGGGGGTGGAGTAGAAGCGGAGGGAATGGGAAACCCGGCTTCCCAGTGGGAAGGACTGGCCTGCTGCCCCATATCTGACCTATGAGAGCATGACAAAAGGATGAGGGCCCACTGAGAAATACAAGCCTCCCAATGTCCCAAAGAGGCAGGAAAGTTGAAAACCATAGCACACATTTAGGACTGTCAGAAATACATAAAACTAGCTATGTACACATGACAATTCTGGTCCTATTTGTTCTGTGACAAATTAAAAATTGCACGGATGTCATCAAGACAGAAAATTTAAAAGAGGAAAAATGATCCTTTTGCCATAATTTGACATATAATAATGCTTCGATTGAATTGTCTTATAGAAAGACTGACACCCTGAAAAAAAGGATCCACAACTTTCCATGTCAGTATTTTATTTTAGCCAGAGATACTTCTCCCCCGAATGAAAATGAATATGCTTAGAGGTGAAATCATTCCCAACAATGAATCCACCTCCTTTAAGAGGAAACTTGGCTGGGCATGGTGGCTCATGCCTGTGATCCCAGCACTTTGGGAGGCCAAGGTGGGTGGATCACCTGAGGTTGGGGGTTCGGGACTAGCCTGACCAACATGGAGAAACCCCGTCTCTACTAAAAAAATACAAAATGAGCAGGGCGTGGTGGTGCATGCCTGTAATCCCAGCTACTTGGGAGGCTGAGGCAGAAGAATCACTTGAACCCAGGGGACGGAGGTTGAGGTGAGCTGAGATCATGCCACTGCACTCCAGTCTGGGCAATAAGAGCGAAACTCCATCTCAAAAAAAAAAAAAAAAAAGAGGAAACTAACATTACAGAAATGGAGTATCACTTTTGAGGCTAGATTTAAACACACAGACACACGCACGCCCACACACACACACACACACACACAAAGTCATAGTGTTTTCTCTCTTGAAATACTCACTCTGAGGTATGTTGGCCACCATGTCATAAGGATATTCAAGCAGGCCATATGAAGAACTGAGACCTTGGCCAACAGTCAGCATGAACCCACCAGCCATGTGAATGTGCCATCTAAAGGCACATCTTCTAGCCACGGACTAGCCTTCAGATGGATATGGCCAGGGTGACAAGTTGATGGTAATCACCTGAGAAACCCTAAGCTTGCATGATCTGGCCAGGTCACTCTTAACTTGCAACTCACAGAAACTAGAAGATAATAAAGGTTATTGCTGTGTTAACCCACAGGCATTTGGGGGTAATTTATGAGTCAGTAACAGATAACTAATACAGATTTTCATACCTGGAAGTAGAGTTCTGCCATAACAACAACAACAAAAAAAAAAAACACTAAAAATTTGGGTGGTGGCTTTTCAACCGAGCAGAAACTGGAGGATGTTGGAGAAGAGTATCAGCAAAATCCTAAAGTGCCTCAGAAGTTGTCCAGCAGAATCCTGTTGGCCCTCATGGAGGCTGCTGGTGAGGGCATAAGGAAAACCGAGGAAAATGTGACTGTAAAGTGGAGGACAGAAGGTTATTGCTACATAACGGCAGAATTTAACAATACTATTGCCTGTGGTAATGCCGAAAGTAGAAAACATACCGAATAAGCTGGATGATCTGTTAAAGTAGGTAGCTAGGCAGACAGGTGCAGGGCAGGAGAGGGCCTCCAACCAGGAACGTCAGGCAACCGTCAGGTGATGGTGATGTGATTGTTAAACCCTCTCACTGAAACAATAATTGGTCACAGCTGCCACTAGGGAAAGGCAGTCTCCCAACACACAGAAAACACCTGAAGCTGGCGATCAGCAGCTTTCAAAGAAGATCTCAGGAGCTGGGCAAGTAGGCTGAAGCATGCGCGCTAAGAGGAAAAATGGTGGCGTTTAACTGGTATATGACCTTCCTCTAGGAACACTTGACTGGTAAGGGAGAGATGTGCACAATGTCAGCAAACACACTGCGTATACTGCCCCTCCCAAATGCTGGCATGCGGACAGCTCACCCCAGGAAAAAAATCAAGAGAGAAGAAACACAAGCTTCAGAACCATGCCAACGTATAAAAATCTCAAGTCAAAGGTCAGATGGGGGCACTTGGGTCTTTCAAGTCACCTGCTTGGCCCTCTTCCAAGTGTACTTTAGTTCCTTTCACTCCCACTCTAAAACTTTTTAATAAACTTTCATTCCTGCTCTAAAATTTGCCTTGATCTCTCACTCTGCCTTATGCCCCTCTGCTAAATTCTTTCCTCTGAGGAGGGAAGAATCAAGTTGCTGCAGACCCATACAGATTCGCTGCTGCTAACAGATCTAGATAAGAAGATTTGCGGCCAGAATGTTGAAGATGCCACCTAGTTTCTTCTTGCTACTAATAATAAAATGGAAGAGAGATAAGCTAAAGGAAGGACCACTAAAAAAAAAAGCCAAGACTTACTGGTTTTAGAAATTTTATTCCCTGCAGATGGCAAACAGGGCTAAAATTAGGAAATGGTTCTTAGGCAAAAAGCAGATTCAGAGCTTTCTTGGAAAAACACTGTATAAAGATAAAGCTGGCCAAGTGCAGTGGCTAACGCCTGTAATCCCAGCACTTCGGGAGGCTGAGGCAGGCAGATCCCAAGGTCAGGGGATGGAGACCATCCTGGCTAACACGGTGAAACTCCGTCTCTACTAAAAATACAAAAAATTAGCCGGGCATGGTGGTGGGTGCCTGTAGTCCCAGCTACTCAGGAGGCTGAGGCAGGAGAATGGCGAGAACCCTGGAGGTGGAGCTTGCGGTGAGCTAAGATCGTGCCACTGCACTCCAGCCTGGGCAAGAGTGATACTCCGTTTCAAATAAAAAAAAAAAAAGAGGTAAAGCCAAGAGTGTAGCTATAAAATCTTTTGTTGTGGCCTTAGAAATATTTAAGGTGATGCCTCAAAGAACACTACAGTAAAATTGGCATTTCTAAGGTTAAGGTCGTCCCTTAGTAGTTTCAGCAAAAACTCAGGGTAGAAAGACGATTACTCAAAGAGATTTGGGAAGCGGTTTTGTCTAATGGAGTACACTCCAATGATATTTATAGTATACTCACTATGTTTTTAAGAGAACTATATTGGCAGATATGCTATCAATCGGACTCAAAGGGATAGAAAGAAAAGTGGTCTATGGATCCCCAGAGTTCTACCAGCAAAAAGCACATTAAGAAAACGTTGCAGCTACAAACGTGAGCTATCTTTTATATAAAAGGAACAGCAACTCAGAGGGTGTAACCAAGAGTTCAAAGGGTGGATCCAAAAAACATAAGGAATTATTCTTGACCCTTGAGTCCTAATTAAGGAACTGTTGACCCATGCCTGAGGTGTTTTAGAACTTGTATGGTCTAGCAATTTCTGTGTGGTTTGCATTTTTCCATTTTTGAACAAGTGTAACTATAGCAGTTATGCTTGTTTCACCACTGTTCATGTGAGAAGGAGGTAACTTCTCTCTTTAGATCACAGGCCTTTAGATTGAGAGAAACAGTACCCACAAAACAGTATTTAAGGAATTACACCTGGATCTGATTTACATGATGAGATTCCAGACTTTGAGTTGGTGATAATGGAATGAGATTTTGGGGGATTTGGGGATGGAAGGAATACGTTTTATATTTGAATCGTAAAGGGAAGGAAATGGACAATTATAGCTAGATTCCAAAACAGAACCCAGTGATTCTCACCTCCTGGTATTCACACCTTTGGATAGTCCTCTCCTACACTAGATAGGGCCGACCTGTGTAACCAACAGGATATTGTGGAAATGTCCATTTGACATCTAGGATACGCCATAAAAGACCCTGTGGCTCTCGTCTTGCTCTCTCTCCAATCACTCACTCTGAAGGAAGTCAACTGAAGTTGTGAAGACTTCAGCAACTTTGTAAAAAGGTTCACATGCTAAGGCATTGAAGTATCTTACTAAATGGTAGCACAGACTCACCAGCCATGTGGGTGTGCCATCTTGGAAGGAGAACCTTCGGTTGCAGTCAACCTTCCCAGTGATTCCAGTTAAGCCAGGCAACACTGTGACTACATCTTCATGAGAGACAGGGAGCCAGAACCAACTAGGTGGGCCACTCCACAATTCCTGCCCCACAGACGTTGTGAGATAAGGATCTGTTATTGTTTTAAGCTGCTCTATTTGGATGTAATTTCTTATATAGCAATAGATAGCTAATATGGTGAAGATCTGAATTCTGTTATAGTCTACAGTTTTGATTTTGCTCCAGTAACCTGACAAGACTCCATCTTCTATGCAACTGTATTCTTAAAAACTTGTGTTTAAGATACATTTCATTCTGTCTGTGCTTGCTTGGTCTTCTTCCAGAGTAAAGAGAGATGGCTCCACCCATCAGGGAAATAGTTTTGGCACTTGTGTGCTTGAAGGACAAGTCACAACACAACCATTAAGATTCCATTAAACCACAAAGATAAGTCCTCTTACCAGCAATGAATTATTTCCACTGATAGGACTGGGGAAAGAGGTAACCTTTTCCTTGTCATCAGATGCAATCTTCTAAAAACCTCATGTAGAATAAAACATAGCTTCAAAAAATAGTAGCAGTTGAACAGTCACCCACCTACCAAGGATAATATAAGCATACATCCTACATGAGAACAGAGAGATAAAATAAATGGGAGGCCTTTAGTAAACCCCCCAAATTCACTTACTTCTAGCTCAGCAAGAACTGCAAGGCAGGGGGCAGAACAAGACGGTGCAATAGAAGACTCCACCGATTGTCACCCCATCATGAGGACGCCAAGTTAACAACTATCCACACACACAAAAAGCACCTTCATAAGAGCCAAAAATCAGGTGAGTCCTCACAGTAGCTGGTTTTAACTTCATATCACTGAAAGAGGTGCTGAAGAGGTAGGAAAAACAGTCTTAAATCATTGACATCACTCATCTCCCAAGCCCCCTCCTTCTGGCCCCCACCCTCCTCCCTGCAGCAATGGCAGCAAGGTATGGAAAGCATCTGGGTGTGCTGGGGAGAGGGAGATTGCAGCATTTATGAGGCACTGAACTCAGTGCTGCCCTTTTACAACAGAAAATAAAACAAAGCCAAGCTCAGCTGATGCCTGCCCACTGACGGAACATTCAGCCTTGCCAGAAGCGAATTGCCTATCTCAGTGGTCTGAACTTGAGTTCCTGCAAGCCTCGCTATCACAGGCTGAAGTGCTATGGGGCCTTAAATAAACCTGAAAGGCAGTCTAGGCTAAAAGGACTGCAACTCCTAGTCAAGTCCTAGTGCTGAACTGGGCCCAGAGACAGTGGACTGAAGGTCACACGGCAGCTAAAAGAGTGTGGGCATCATCCATTTCTTAACCCCAGGCTGCACAGCTCATGGCTCCAAAACAGACCCTTCCCCTCTCCTTGAGGAGAGGAAAGGGAAGAGTGAAGAGGACTTTGTCTTGCATCTTGGATACCAGCTCAGCCACAGCAAATAAGGTAGCAGTCAGAGTCATAAGGCCTCCTTTCCATGCTCTAGTTCCTGGATGACATTTCCAGACACACCCTGGGCCAGAAGGGAACCTGCCGCTCTGAAAAGAAAGACTCATCTGGAAGAAGTCCTGGAAGGATTCATCACCTGTTAACTGAAGAGCCCTTGGTCCCTAAAGAGTCAGCAGTGATACCCAAGTACTACATCAAGGGCCTTGGGTCAGACCCTGAGACTTGCTGGTTTCAGGTAAGACACAACACATTCCCAGCTGTGGTGGCAATGGGGCAAGTCTCCTTCCACTTGAGAAAAGCAGAGGAAAAAGCTAAGGGGGCTTGGTCTTTCACCTTAGGTACCTGCTTGGCCAAGGAGGGGTAGAGTACCAAGTAGGCTCTTGGTGACCCAGTTCCAGAACTTGGCTTTTGGACAGTATTTCTGGGCCTTCCCTGGACCAGAGGGGAGCCCACTGCCCTGAAAGGTGAGTCCCAGGCTAGGCAGCATTCACCACAAGCTTATTAGAGAGTCCTTAAGCCTTAAGGGAACATTAGCAGTAGACTAGCAGTATGATGCATGGGCCTGTGGTGGTGGTGGTAGCCACAGAGTAAGGCTCTTCTGCCTTTGGAAAGGGGAGGGAAGAGTGTGGGAAGGACTATGTCTTGTGGTTCAAGTGCCAGATAAACTACAGTATAATAGAATACCAGATAGACTTCTAAGGTTTTTGACTGTCTTCCCTGCCCCAAACAGCACTTCTGGACATGGCTGGAGCCTGGGAGAACTCACTACCTTGAAGGGAAGGACAACATCTGATTGTCTTTGCTATCTGCAGATTGTAGAGCCCCAGGACCTTGAGCAAACATAAGCCATAGCCAGAGAGTGGTTACAGCAGGCCTTGGGTGAGACCCAGTGCTGTGATGGCTTCAGGTCTGACCCAGCACAGTCTTAGTTATGGTGGCCACAGAGATACTTGTGTCACACCACCCCCAGCTCCAGGTGGCTCAGAACAGAGAAAGAGGCTCCATTCTTTGGGGAAAAAATAAGGAAGAAACCAAGAATGTCTCTCTGGTAATCCAATAATTCTTTCAGATCTTATCCAAGACCATAAAGGCAGTACCACTATGGGTCCATAAGAACCACAGCATTACTAGGCTTGGGGTGACCCATAAAGCAAAGACAGCTTAGGTAATAACACCTAAGTCATTTGGAATATTTGGAAAGCCTTCCCAAGAAGGATGGGTAAAAACAAGCTCAGACTGAGAGTACTGCAATAACGTATAAATACCTAACTCTTCAATGCCTAGACAATGAAAAGTATCTATAAGCAACAACACCATCCAGGAAAACATGATCTCACCAAATGAACTAAATAAGGCACCAGAAACCAATCCTGGAGAAACAGGTATGTGACCTTTTAGATAGAGAATTCAAAATAGCTTTGTTGAGAAAACTCAAAGAAATTCAAGATAACACAGAGAAGGAATTCAGAATTCTATCAAATAAATATAACAAAGAGATTCAAGTAATTTTTAAAAACTCAAGCAGAAATTCTGGAGCTGAATAATGCAACTGGTATACTGAAAAATGCATCAAAGTCTTTTAACAGCAGAATTGATCAAGCAGAAGAAAGAATTAGTGAGCTTCAAGACTGACTATTTGAAAATACACAGTCAGAGGAAACAAAAGAAAAAAGAATAAAAAACAATGAAGCACACCTATAAGATCTAGAAAATAGCCCCAAAAGAGCAAATGTAAGTTATTTGGCCTTAAAGAGGAGGTAGAGAAAGAGATAGGAGTAGAAAGTTTATTTAAAGGGATAACAGAGAACTTCCAAAACCTAGAAAAAGATATCAATCAAGTACAAGAAAGTTATAGAATACCAAGAAGATTTAACCTGAAGAAGACTATCTGATATGGTTTGGCTCTGTGTCCCCATCCAAATTTCATCTCAAACTGTAACCCCCATGTGTCAAGGGAGTGACCTGGTGGGAGGTGATTGGATCATGAGGGTGGTTTTCCCCATGCTGTTCTCATGATAGTGAGTTCTCATGAGATCTGATGGTTTTATGAGGGCTCTTTCCCCTTTGCATTCTCTTCTCTCTTGTCTCCTGCCATGTAAGATGTGCCTTGCTTCCCTTTCACCTTCCTCCATGATTGTAAGCTTCCTGAGGCCTCCCCAGCCATGCAGAACTACGAGTCAATTAAACCTCTTTTGTTTATAAATGACCTAGTCTTGAGTAGTATCTTTGTAGCAGTATGAAAATAGACTAATACACTACCTCAAGGAATTTAATAATCAATCTCCAGTAGGTTAAGAATAAAGAAAGTCACCTAAAATTAGCCAGAGAAAAGAAATAAATAACATATAATGTGGCTTCAATACATCTGGCAGCAGACTTTTCAGTGGAAACCTTACAAGTCATGAGAGAGTGGCATGACATATTTAAAGTGCTGAAGGAAAAAAACTTTTATCCTAGAATAGTATATCCAGCAAAAATATCCTTCAAACATGAAGGAGAAATAAAGGCTTTCTCAGACAAACAAAAGCTGAGAGATTTCATCAACACCAGACCTGTCCTACAAGAAACGTTTAAAGAGAGTACTTCAATCAGAAAGTAGGTCAGCTTCATCTTAAGGTCCCAAACTCACTGCTAATAGTAAGTACCCAGAAAAACACAGAGTATTATAACACTGTAACTGTGATATGTAAATTACTGTTATCTTAATTAGAAAGATTAAATAATGAAACAATAAAAAATAACTACAACAACTTTTCAAGACACAGACAGCACAATAAGATATAAATAAAAACAACAAAAAGTTAAAAAGCGGGGGGATGAAGTTAAGGCATAGAGTCCTTATTAGTTTTATTTTTGCTTGTTTGTTTATGCAAATGGTGCTGTTATCAGCTTAAAATAATGAGTTGTAAGATAATACCTGCAAGCCTCATGGTAACCTTAAATCAAAAAAACATACAAGGATACATAAAAAATAAAAAGCAAGAAATTAAATCATATCACCAAAGAAAAATCACCTTCATTAAAAAAGACAAGAAAAAAAAGACCAGAAAACAAATTGTAAAATGGCAGGAGTAAATCCTTACTTGTCAATAATAGCATTGAATATAAATGGACCAACTCTCCAATCAAAAGAAATAGAGTGGCTGAATGGATAAAAAACAAGACCCAATGATTTGTTGCCTTCAAGACACATGCTTCACCTATAAAGACGCACATAGGCTGAAAATAAAGGAATGGAAAAAGATATTTCATGACAATAGACACCAAAAAAGAGTCGGAGTTACTATATTTATATCATCCAAAATAGATTTCAAGACAAAAACTATAAGAACAGACAAAGAAGGTCACTATGTAATGATAATGGGGTTAATTCAACAAGAGGGTATAACAATTTTAAATATATGCACCTACCACTGGAGGACCCAGATATATAAAGCAAATATTATGAGAGCTAAAGAGAGAGCGAGCCTCCAATACAGTAATAGTTGGAGACTTCTGCACCCCACTTTCAGCATTAGAAGCATCTTCCAGACAGAAAATCAGCAAAGAAACATCAGACTTAATCTCCCCTATAGGCCGAATGGACCTAATGGATATTTACAGAGCATTTCATGCAACGGCTGCAGAATATTCATTCTTTTCCTCGGCACATGAATCACTCTCAAGAACACACCATATGTTAGGTAACAAATCAAATCTTAAAACATTCAAAAAATTGAAATAATATCAATCATCTTCTCTGACCACAATGGAATAAAACTAGAAATCAGTAACAAGAGTAGTTTTTGAAACTATACGAATACATGGAAATTAAATAATATGGTCCTGAATGACCAATGGGTCAATGAAAAAATTAAGAAGAAAATTTAAAAATTTCTTGAAACAAATGATAATAGAAACACAACATACCAGAACCTATGGGACACAGTGAAAGTACTACTGAGAGGGAAGTTTATAGCTGTAAGTGCCTACAGCAAAAAAGAAGAAAAATGTTCAGGGTCCTGCCTGTAATCTCAGCACTTTAGGAGGCCAAGGTGGGTAGATCACACGAGGCCAGGAGTTCGAGATCAGCTTGGCCAACATGGTGAAACCCCATCTCTACTGAAAATACAAAAATTAACTGGGCATGGTGGTATACATCTGTAATCCCAGCTACTTGGGAGGCTGAGGCATGAGAATCACTTGAATCTGGGAGGAAGAGGTTGTAGTGAGCCAAGATGGTGCCACTGCACTCCAGCCTGGGTAACAGAGCAAGACCCTGTATCAAAAAAAAAAAAAAAAGAAAAGAAAAACACCAAATAAATAAACTTAACATGCATCTTAAAGAATTGGAAAAGGAAGAGCAAACCAAAACCCAAATTAGTCAAAGAAAATAAATAATAAAGATCAGAACAGAAATAAATGATATTGAAATAAAGAGAATAATGCGAAAGATCAATGAACCAAAAAGTTTGTTTTTTGAAAAGATAAGCAAAATTGACAAATCATTAGCAAAACTAAGAAAAAAAGAGAGAAGATCCAAATAAATAAATGCAGAGATTAAAAAAGGAGATGTTACAACTGATACCACAAAACTAAAGGATCATTAGTGACTACTTTCAGCAACTATATGCCAATACATTGGAAAATCTAGAGAAATGGACAAATTCCTAAACACATACAACCTACCAAGATTGAACCATGAAGAAATTCAAAACCTGAGCAGACCAATAACAAGTAACGAGATCAAAGCTATAATAAAAAGTCTCCCAGTAAAGAAAATCCCAGACCTGATTACTTCACTGCTGAATTCTACCAAACATTCAAGAATTAATAGCGGCCGGGCACGGTGGCTCAAGCCTGTAATCCCAGCACTTTGGGAGGCCGAGGCGAGTGGATCACGAGGTCAGGAGATCGAGACTATCCTGGCTAACATGGTGAAACCCTGTCTCTACTAAAAATACAAAAAACTAGCCGGGCGTGGTGGCGGGCGCCTGTAGTCTCAGCTACTTGGGAGGCTGAGGTGGGAGAATGGCGTGAACCCGGGAGGCGGAGCTTGCAGTGAGCCGAAATCACGCCACTGCATTCCAGCCTGGGAGCACAGCGAGACTCCGTCTCAAAAAAAAAAAAAAAAAAAAAAAAAAAGAATTAATAGCAATCCTACTCCAACTATTCCAAAAAAAAATAAAGGAAGAGGGAATACTTCCAAACTCATTATTTGAGGCCAGTATTACCTTGATATTCCAAAGCCAGGCAAAGACACATCAGAGGGAGGGAGGGAGGAAGGAAGGGAGAAAGGAAGGAAGGAAGGAAGGAAGGGAGGGAGGGAGGGAGGGAGGGAGGAAGGAAGGGAGGGAGGGAGGAAGGAAGGAAGGAAGGGAGGGAGGGAGGGAGGGAGGGAGGGAGGGAAGGAGGGAGGGAAGGAAGGAAAGAAGGAAGGACTACAAGCCAATCTCTGATGAATATTGATGCAAAAATCTTCAATAAAATACTAGCAAGCCAAGTACAACAATATATTAAAAAGATCATTCATCATGACCAAGTGGAATATATCTTTGGGATGCCAGGATGCTTCAACAAATGCAAATTAATCAATGTGATGTGTAATATCAACAGAATGAAGGATAAAAACCATATGATTATTTCAATGGATGCTGAAAAAGCATTTGATAAAATTAACATCCCTTCATGATAAAAACCCTCAAAAAACTGGGGTAGAAGGAACATACCTCAACATAATTAAAGCCATGTACAACAGACTCATGGCTAGTACCATACATAATGGGGAAAAACAGAAAGCCTTTCCTCTGAGATCTGAAGCATGACAAGGATGCCCACTTTCATCACTGTTACTCAACATAGTACTGGAAATTCTAGTTAGAACAATCAGACAAGAAAGAAATAAAGGGCATTCAAATGGGAAAGGAAGAAGCCAAATTATCTTTGTTTGTCGATTATGTGATCTTATATTTGGAAAAAACTAAAGACTCCACCAAAAAAACTATTAGAACTGATAAACAAATTCAGTAAAGTTGCAGGATACAAAATAAACATACAAAATCAGTAGCATTTCTGTATACCAAGAGTGAACAATCTGAAAAAGAAATTTTTAAAAATCCCATTTATAATAGCAACAAATAACATTAAATACCTAGGACTTAAAAAGTGAAACATCTCTAGAACGAAAACTATAGAACACTGATGAAAGAAGTTGAAGAGGACAAAAAAAAAGGAAAGATATTTCATGTTCATAGATTGGAAGAATCAATATTATTAAAATGTCCACACTACCCATAGCATCTACAGGTCAATGCAATCCCTATCAAAATACTAATGGCATTCTTCACATAAGCAGAAAAAAAATCCTAACATTTATATGTAACCACAAAAGACCCAGAATGGCCAAAACTATTATAAGCAAAAAGAACAAAACTGGAGGAACATTATCTGACTTTAAATTATACTACAGACCTATAGTAACCAAAAGGTTATGGTCCTAGCATAAAAGTAGACATGTAGACCAGTGGAACAGAATAGAAAACCCAGAAATAAATCCAAAGATGTACGGCAAACTCTTTTTTGTTTGTTTGTTTGGTTTTTGAGACAAGAGTTTCACTCTTGTTGCTCAGGCTGGAGTGCAATGGCGCAATCTTGGCTCATAGCAACGTCCACCTCCCGGGTTCAAGCAATTCTCCTGCCTCACCCTTCCCGAGTAGCTGGGATTACAGGCATGCACCACCATGCCTCGCTAATTTTTTTCTATTTTTAGTAGAGATAGGGTTTCTCCATGTTGGTCAAGCTGTTCTCCAACTCCCGACCTCAGGTGATACACCCACCTTGGGCTCCCAAAGTGCTGGGATTACAGGCATGAGCCACTGTGCCCAGCTGCAAACTCATTTGTGACAAAGGTTCCAATAACATAGACTGAGGAAAAGACATAAATGATGCTGGGAAAGTTGGATATCCAAATGCAAAAGAACGAAACTAGATCCCTATCTCTCAACATACACAAAAATGGAATCAAAATGGATTAAAGACTTAAATCTAAACCTCATACTATGAAACTGCTAAAATAAAACATTGGGGGAAACTCTCCAGAGCATTGATCTGGGCAAAAATTTCTTGAGTGATACCCCACAAGCATAGGCAGCCAAAGCAAATATGGCCATATGGGAACACATCAAATCAAAAAGCTTCTGCACGGCAAAGGAAACAATTAACAAAGTGACAAGACAACCCACAGAATGGGAGATGATATTTGCAAACTACCCATCTGACAAGGGATTAATAACTAGATTTTATAAGAAGTTCAAACAACTCTATAGGGAAAAAAAAAATCTAATAATCTGATTTTTAAATGGGCAAAAGATCTGAATAGACATTTCTCAATAAAAAAGAACATACCAATGGCAAAGAAGTATATGAAAAGATGCTCAACATTCTTGATCATTAGACAAATGCAAATCAAAACTACAATGAGATATGATCTCACTCCAGTTAAAATGGCTTATATCCAAAAGTCAGGCAATAACAAATGCTGACAAGGATATGAAGAAAAGGGAAGCCTTGTACATTATTAGATGGGAATATAAATTAGTACAACCACTACGGGGAATGGTTTGGAAGTTTCTCAAAAAACTAACATTAGAGCTACTATACAATCCAGCAATCCCACTCCTAGGCACATGCCCAAAAGGAAGGAAATCACTATATTGAAGAGATATCTGCACTCCTGTGTTTGTTGGAGCCCTCTTCACAATAGCCAGAATTTGGAAGCAACTTAAGTGTCCATCAATAGATGAGTGGATAAAGAAAATTCGGTACTTACATACAACGGAGTACTAGTTAGCCATAAAACAAATGAGATCCTGTCATTTTCAAGAACTTGGATGGAACTGGATGGAAATCATTATGCTAAATGAAGTAAGCCAGGCACAGAAAGACAAGCATTGCATGTTCTCACTTATTTGTAATATCTAAAAATCAAAAGAATTGAACTCATAGGGGTAAAGAGTAGAAGGATGGTTCCCAGAGGCTGAGAAGGGTAGTTGGAGGGTCAGGGGAAGGTACAGATGCTTAATGAGTACCAAAAAAAATGGCAGAAAGAATGAGTAAGACCTAGTATTTGCTAACACAACAGGATGACTATAGTCAAATATAATTTAATTGTCTATTTAACAATCACTCAAAGAGTATAATTGAATTATTTGTAACACAAAGGATAAATGCTTGAGGTGATGGATACCCCATTTAGCCATATGTGGTTATTGTGCATTGCATGCCTGTATCAAAATGTCTCACATACCCCATAAATATACCCACCTACTATGTACCCACAAAAATTAAAACTGAAAGATTTTTTAAAAGTACTGTAAGGCAAAAACTTTATTAAAGAACTTAAACAAAAAACAGGAAATAAATGAATTAAATTCTCTTTCTTATTTTATCATCCTTTCATTTCTTTCCACAAGTAATCATGTAATGTCATACCACATCCATAATTCCTTCTTGCCCTCCAAAATAAAATTTAGTACTGGGGAGCTCTTCCGCTGCTCTATTGGGGCAGCTGGTGTGATAGGAATGGTTACAGGTGTGATAAGGGATGACCAAAGGCCCAGGAAGTTTACCTCATTCTTCCAATAACCTTGTCTCTTTATCACAAACTGCTATAAAAATATGTGCACTTTGTCTGGGTGCTAAGAGTTTGGGAACACTGGTCCATAGATATCACTGTTGATTTGTTCACTAGACTAGAAATCCCATGATGAGAGGGATCATGTGTTGTCTGCTTGTTTATCAGTTTCCAGAGTGCCTAGCATGAGAGCTGGAGACTCAATAAATAGTACTTCAACTAATTCCTTAACTTAATGACAACATCAATATAGGAATTATAGCCAATTCCTGACAGGCAGTCATGAAAATATCAAAGTGATCATTTTCATTGCTTCTAAGCAGTGAAACATATTGTTTGCTTTCAGAAAATGAATTTTAACAGGAAAACAGCTAACAAATGGCCTTTCTGGGGCACTAAAGTATATAGATTATGTCCTGAAAAAAATGCATGGTTCAAAACTACCAGTTTAGTGTCTTTTTAAGAGTACAGTTGAGACCATCAAAATTATGATACACTGATCATTCATATTCCCATCTTTGTCTTTTTTTTTCTACAATCTGGAAACAGAATTAGTAAACACCCTATGAAACTCTTTGATGCTTTATAAATGATGTTGTAGATGAAGACTGTATAGCATGTGAAACTATTTTAAGAATGTGTTAAAAGTGTGACCTCAATAAGTAGTCAAACTGAATGGAGACTACACTGTTCACATAGTTTTATAATGTAGGTAAATTCACATATGTAATTGAGAATATACACCCACATGTGTATGTATGTATCACAATGTTAGCAGGGTTTATCTCTACTTGATGTTATTACCGATGACTTATTTTCTTTTCTTCTGTGTATTTTCCAAATTTCCCACATTGAAATATACATTAGATATTCAATTAGATTACAATTATTTAAAAATAAAAATGAGGTTGATACCAGTAATTATTTGAAAGAGTATAAGCATGTCTACATTTGATATCATTTTGATTATCGCCAAGTGAGGTCAAAAGCCTGTTGTTGCATTTGGGTGGTTTGAGGATCAGCACTGGGAATGTGAAATTGTTTCTTTCCAGGCATGGATTACAATAATGGGCTCATGCATGCCTCCTAGTTGATACCATCTTTTCCCAGGCCCAGTTCAATTAACATATACGATACAAATGGATACACCTCTCGTATCACATGCAAGATGTAAGAACTGTTTGTCAGGTGATAACACAAAGGAAACCATAAACACACAGCTTTGAAATTACAGATTTCGACGGCACAATGAAATTGGAAGTTCTGGGGGCAGATGGTTCTTTGTTGCAGGCCAAGTGAAAGGGTGTAGACTTGGTTCACACAGAGGCAACTCTTACTGTTTCTGGAAACCCTTCTACGATAAAGGGGTGTTAAATTGCTCCTGAGATACTAAGCTGAGAAGCAAAGATTTCAGGCTGTATAAAGTTACCAGATATTTGGCACCCATTTAAGCTAAGCCATTCATGGTAGTGAATTCTATGCAAATCATTAACGAACAGCAAACATGGACGTCGCTCTAAAGAAAAAGTCAACAGGCTTGTTGTGTAACCTTTGGCAAGTCCTTAGTCTCCGGGAACCTCTATTTCTTTAGCTGAAAAATGGGGATGATAATGCTTCTGGGAAACAGGGCATCTGCAGAGTGAGATGATGCTTCTGAAAGTGCTCTGAGAAACTATAAAGTCTGGGAAAATATAAAATTCCCTGCTGTTGCTGTTATGACTAGTATGACTGTTGGTATCATCGTTTTCTCAATCTGCAGAGAAATTTTTAGGCCAGCAGTTTTCAGAATATATAATATTTTCATCATTAGAGAGATAGGTTTTCCTGTGTTGAGTCTGTGAGTTGTTCCATATGCAAATCACACAAAAATATGCATCTTGTAAAACAATACAGTTCCATTCCCTGTTATAATCTAGTCTTTAAATTAGGCTTTAAAAAATCCTGGTATTTGATTAAGAGGATGGACTCATCACTATTTATATTGTTGCTCTCCTCTTTAAAATGATGGTAGGGAAATAAAATGAGCATAAACCCACAGTCATGACAAGGAGGCTGTCAGCAGCTCAGAGATTTCAGCAAATTTCCATGAGGTATAAATCAGATGATGTAGTGGTGACCAGTGAAGACGCCCAGGGAAGTGTGGCAGGGAAGAGGCCCAGGCAATGGTGGCCAAAAGAGATGGGAGGAACTGAGCACAAGCAAGAGCTCCGTGTTCACAGAACTCCGGAAAGACTTGGGACTGGGCAAGATTATGTCCAGAAAGAGTGAAGTATGCACCTGAAAGAAGGAGATTAATTGAAAGGTTGTGGCCGGGTGCGGTGGCTCACGCCTGTAATCCCAGCACTTTGGGAGGCCGAGGCAGGTGGATCACAAGGTCAGGAGATTGAGACCATCCTGGCTAACATGGTGAAACCCCATCTCTATTTAAAAAAAAAATACAAAACATTAGCTGGGTGTAGTGGTGGGCACCTGTAGTCCCACCTACTCGGGAGGCTGAGGCAGGAGAATCACTTAAATCTGGGAGGCGGAGGTTGCAGTGAGCCGAGATCGCACCACTGCACTCTAGCCTGGGTGACAGAGCAAGACTCCATCTCAAAAAAAAAAAAAAAAAAAAGAGTGTGTGGAAGCACTGGCTCCCATCTCCACCTTTAACTACAGATTTCAACTACAGAATACCCCACAGCTAGTCTTTACCTGACAAGACCAAAATATAAAAGCCAAACCAAAATCCAATCAAACAAAGAGCGGAGTGTTCTTTGTCAAATACATACAATGAACTCTCTGAAGAAAATAAGGACAGCTGATGTGGATGTTGACATCCTAGAGCGAAAATGTAGAAATCTTGGCATTTGGGGGGAGTCAAGCATAATGGTTGGTGCCACCTGTTCACCATCAAGCAAAGCCTGCCATCCACACGTACATAATTGCCCATCTGCTTTAGCATCAACTCATTCTTGAGTATAAACAGACCACCGAGGACTTCCTGACATTGAAGGAAAGTCTCAAACACAAAAGAAACATAAACAAAACAAAACAAAAAAAATATGGCTTTGGGAAAACCATGAGTTTAGGAACAGGAAATAACATATAAACAAAAGAAAGATTCCAGACTACATTTTATCCATAAAACAAGAAAGGGGTACTGTAGCAATGGAACAGTCAGAGAATAAGAGAAAACTCTTAGAAATTGCATCTACTATTACCAAAATAAAAAATGTAATATTGAGGCTAGATGTTAAATTTGAGAGTATCATCCAGCAAGTAAAACAAAAAGTTCAGAAAAAGATGAAGGGAAAAACAAGCAACAGAGAAAATATGCCAAAAGTCACAGAGAAAGAGAACAGGGATGAGAGGAAAAGCAGGGGATGAAAATAAAGAATAATTAAAGTTTCTATTAGAAAGGAAAATCATAGCACCTCAAGTTTTTGTGTTTTGTTTTGCTTTGTTTTGTTTTGTTTTGTTTTGAGATAGGGTCTTGCTTTGTTGCCCAGGCTGGAGTGCAGTGGCATGATGATGGCTCACCATGGTCTCAACTTCCTGGGCTCAAGTGATCCGCTGGGACCACAGGTACCCACCACCACACCGGGCTAATTTTTAAATTTTTTTGTAGAAACAGGGTCTCACTACATTGGCCAGGCTGATCTCAAACTCCTGGGCTCAAGTGATCCTCCTGCCTCTGCCTCCTAAAGTGCTGGGATTACAGGACTAAGCCACCACACCTGGCGCTTATGTTTAAAGAGACTGTTACAATAAATAGCAATAACAGTAGTCACAGCTAAAGGTCACTGAAAACCTCTTATGTGCCAGGCACCACTTTAGAAAGGTTTGTATGTAGTGACCTTTTGGTTTTTTTTGAGATGGAGTCTCGCCCTGTCGCCAGGCTGGAGTGCAGTGGCGCAATCTTAGCTCACTGCAACCTCCGCCTCCCAGGTTCAAGTGATTCTCCTGCCTCAGCCTCCCGAGTAGCTGGGACTACAGGTGTGTGCCACCGTGCCCAGCTAATTTTTGTATTTTTTTTTTTTTTTTTTAGGAGAGATGGTTTCACCAGGTTGGCTAGGATGGTCTTGATCTCTTGACTTCGTGATCCACCGGCCTCAGCCTCCCAAAGTGCTGCGATTACAGGCGTGAGCCACTGTGCCCAGCCCTGTAGTGACTTTCTTTTTCCTTTTCTTTTTCTTTTTCTTTTTTTTGAGACAGAGTCTCGCTCTGTCGCCCAGGCTAGAATGCAGTGGTGCGATCTCGGCTCACTGCAAGCTCCGCCTCCCCGGTTCATGCCATTCTCCTGCCTCAGCCTCCCGAGTAGCTGGGACTACAGGCACCTGCCACTGTAGTGACTTTGTAATCCTCCCAATAAATCTAAGAGGTAGCTGCTATTATCAACACTGTTTTATTAATTTTATTAATACAGCTGAGAAAATGGAGACACTGTTACTGGTTAAAACACTTAACCCAAGCTAGTAAATGAGACAGCTAGGGTTTAAACTCAGCCAGGCAGGGTCCATGGCCTGCATTCTTCAGCATTATACAGTTGACCCTTGAACAACACGAGGGTTAGCAGCACAAAACCCCTTTGCAGTCGAAAATCTGAATTGTTTCAAATACACGGAAACTTAGCTACTAATAACTTACTGTTGACCAGAAGCCTTGATGGTAACATAAATACCTATTAACACATATTTTGTGTTATATATATTGTGTATTGTATCCTTTACAATAAAGTAAGCTGAAGAAAAGAAAGTCTTATTAAGAAAATCATAAGGAAAAGAAAATGTATTTGCTATCCATTAAGTGGAAATGGGTCATCATCAAGGTCTTTATACTTGCTGTCTTCACATTGAGTAGGCTGAGAATGAGAAGAAAGGGGAGAGGTTGGTCTTACTGCCTTGGGGGTGACAAAAGTGGAAGAAATGGACCCACGCAGTTCCAACCTGTGTTGTTCAAGGATCAACCGTACCTCCTATAACATCCTCACTTTGGCAAACTCTTCTAAAATTGAAGATGACTGAGGATAAGAAAAATATCCTAAAATGTTCCAAAGAAAAAAATGAAACGTTACCAAAAAAGCAGCAAATTTAACTGTCATCAAGTCACTCCCAGTATTCTTTTTCTTTTTTTTTTTTTTTTGAGACGGCCAAATGAGTTTTGACCTAGAATTTCATTCCCAGCCAAACCGTCAATCAATTCTGAGGATAAAATAAAGGTCTTTTTGTACCTTCGAGGATTAAGAAAGTTTACCGCCACATCTATCTTCCTTCCTTCCTTCCTTCCCCTTCCTTCCCCTCCCTTCCTCCCTTCCTTTCTTCTTTCCTTCCTTTTTTCTTTTCTTCCTTTCTTTCTTTCGACAGAGTTTCACTCTTGTTGCCCAGACTGGAGTGCAATGGCGTGATCTTGGCCCACTGCAACTTCCGCCTCCCAGGTTCAAGCGATTCTCCTGCCTCAGCCTCCCGAGTAGCTGGGATTTTATAGGTGCCCACCATCATGCCCAGCTACTTTTTTGTATTTTTAGTAAAGATAGGGTTTCACCATGTTGGCCAAGCTGGTCTCGAACTTCTGACCTCGGGCGATCCACCTGCCTCAGCCTCGCAAAGTGCTGGGATTACAGTCATGAGCCACCGTGCCCAGCCCCACATCTTCTTTCTTTAAAAGTTATTTACGGAATCATCCAGTAAATAAGGAGGAAAAAAAAAAGAAAAAAGAAAGAAAAAAAAAAAAAAACCATGCATGAGATTCAGGAAACAGTGACTACACCAAGGACAGTATTAAATAGAAGTCATGACTGTTCAGGTAACCCAGGGACATCACTCAACTCAGGGTAGAGCACAGGGAACAAGAAGACAGAGATCCTCAGAACAAGGTCTCCAAACATAAAGGAGAATCAAGTGATATGACAGTTTGAGAAAAAATATTAGAATAACATAAATTCAGATAATGAAAAAAAGGAAATATAAATCATTTTTCATGTAAATCATGTCATAATGTGCAAGACAGGAAGTATAATCATGGCTTCATTGTTAATCAAGTATATACTGTCTTGGCCAGGCACAGTGGCTCACTGGCACTTTGGGAGGCTGAGGCAGGCAGATCACCTGAGGTCAGGAGATTGAGACCAGCCTAGCCAACATGGCAAAACACTGTCTCTACTAAAAATACAAAAATTAGCCTGGTGTGGTAGCGCACTCCTGTAATCCCAGCTACTTGGGAGGATGAAGCAGGAGAGTCACTTGAATCCAGGAGACAGAGGTTGCAATGAGCCAAGATCATACCACTGCCCTCCAGCCTGGATGACAGAACAAAACTCTGTCTCAAAAAAAGAAACAAAAAAAAAGATATACTGTCTTATAAAGCGAAGCTACATACTAAGCAAAGTTAATTATGTTTATAGGCAAATATTTTTTATGGGAAAGGTAAAAATAAAGTCAAAGAATAGGGTGCTTGTTTGTGTGTGTGTGTGTGTGTGTGTGTGTGTGTGTCTTTTTTTTTCAGAGACATGGTCTTTTTCTGTCACCCAGGCTGGAGTGCAGGAGCATGATCATAGCTCACTGCAGCTTTGAACTCCTTGACTCAAGTGATCCTCCCACCTCAGCCTCCGGAGAGCTGGAACTACAGGAACATGCCACCATGCCTGGCTAATTTTTAAATTTATTTTGTAAAGATGGGGTCTTATTATGTTGCCCAGGCTGGTCTCAAGCTCCTGGGCTCAAGTGACTCTCCCACCTTGGGCTCCCAAAGTAATGGGATTACAGATGCCAGCCACTGTACCCAGCCAAGACTATTGTAAGGGAAGAGAACATTGAAGTTGGGAGAGTACTAAGTGATGAAGGGAAGGAGGGTAGAGGTACTAAGAATCTTATCCTAGAAGAGCTGTGGTCTGAAAATTGATTAAACAATGAAATAAAGACATTACATGAAGGTAATTTCTATGGTTTGGATATTTGTTCCCTCCAATCCTCATGTTGAAATTTGATCCCCAGCATAGCAATGTTGGAGGTGGAGTCTGATGGAAAGCTACTGGGTCACGCCAGTGAATCCTTTCCTGAGGGGTGAGTGTGTTCTCACTGTATTAGTTCCTGTAAGAGCGCTGGTTGTTAAAATGAGTGTGGAACTTCCCCACTTGCTTCCTTTTGTGCCATGTGATCTCTGCACTGGGCTCTCCTTCCACTTTCTGATGTGAGTTAAAGCAGAGTGAGGCCCTCACCAGATGCAGATGCTCCATCTTGAAATTTTCAGCAACCAGAATCATGAGCCAAGTAACCTCTTTTCTTTATAAACTACCTGGTCTCAGGTATTTTGTTATAGCAACACAAAATGGACTAAGACAAGGCTGGGTGCAGTAGCTCATGCCTGTAATCCCAGCACTTTGGGAGGATCACTTGAGCCCAGGAGTTCAAGACCAGCCTGGGCAACACAGCGAGATGCCAACTCCACAAAAAAATAAAAATAATACAATAAACTAAGACAGTAACTAAGAGGGAAACTAAAAATGACATAACTGTTATATCCCTATATCCAGAGTCTCAAAATAAAAGTTACATCCCAGGTACCTTTCCCTAGGAAAGTTCTAGAAGATGTGGTCCACCAAAGTCAGAGAATAAACAAGACAAGACGAACACATGCTATCCTGGAAACAAGGGATCTAACGCCGAGCAAAAAGATAAAGGAATTCCTGGAA
The DNA here is from genome assembly GCF_008728515.1 of Papio anubis. Taxonomy (NCBI): domain Eukaryota; kingdom Metazoa; phylum Chordata; class Mammalia; order Primates; family Cercopithecidae; genus Papio; species Papio anubis. The sequence goes on along the minus strand of NC_044976.1, from coordinate 12,527,804 downwards.
TGACACTGGAGAAAAACCCCAGGACAGTGGTTAAGAAGCAGAGATAGAGAACTGCTTATCCAAGTGGAGGAGGAGGAGGAAGGAGTTCTGCATTTAAGAAGGGAAAGTAAAAACAAGAGATTCCCTGATGTGCTCAAACAAATCTGGAGCAGATTTATAATTACAGATGAGAGTTTGGGAATGAATTGCTGGTAGATTAATAGAAAACTAGTTGGCCAGGCGTGGTGACTCACACCCATAATCCTAGCACTTTGGGAGGCTGAGACAGGAGGATCACTTGAGCCCAGGAGTTTGATACCAGCCTGGCCAACATGGTAAGACTCCATCTCTGCACAAAACTTAACTTAAACAATAGCCAGGCATGGTGGCACAGGTCTGTGCTCCCAGCTACTTGAGAGTCTGAGGTGGGAGGCTTGCTTGAGCCTAAGAGGTTGAGGCTGTAGTGAGCCGAGATCACATCACTGTACTCCAGCCTGGGCAACAGAGCAAGACCTGTCTCAAAAAAAGAAAAACAAAACAAAACAAACAAACAAACAAAAACAAAGCAAAGCAAACTTTGGTGGTGGGGAAAGGAGGATAGGCAATTACAAACTCTAGGGAGAGCAAAATTTGTGCAAGACAAGAGATACAATTGTGACTCAATTGTCAGTAAAATGTATACTGTCTTATCGACAGAAATTCAACACAGTTATTTCACAAGAATTCTGACACAATTACACTGGAGGAAGTAAGTGGGGGAGAAGTATGTGCCTGTGTATGGGGGCGCAGGAAGGATACAAGATCTAAACCCTTACCTTTCCCAGTAGGAAATCTAAAGTTAATATATAAAACCAGAAAATAACAAAACCAGAGTATTAGAAATAGGGCAGTACATACCTGAAATGATAGTTCAGAGTGTAAGGGGTTTTCTAAGGGAGCCGTGGAATAGTGGGGAGGAGGACTTTGTAACAGGCCGGTGTTTTCCATGTCAAACCTCAGGGAATGATTTGGCTTTTAAAAAGTATGCCTAGGTATACTGAAATAAAACCAAAAGCTAGGTTAAAAATTTCAAAATCATGGGGTGTTATGCCCTGCGCAACAATGCTTTCTTCTGGATGCATCACAATTAGGAACCATCGTTCCAAGCAGTGTTTCCTGGCCCTGGGAGCAGTCCCTCCTGCCACTGTGGGGCCACGCTGAGAGCTGTCTTGGAACCCATGCTGGCCTCATTAGGTGATGTTCCTCCAGCTGCTCCATCCCTGAGATAATTACCGCAAACTTCGGCTCATGCTGGCCTCAATTAGACAGGTTCTTCCTTTCAGGGGCATAAGGGCACGGTGGCCGTCCAGCAGAAAGCCAGTAAACACATGGGAAGACAGTGGGGTCCATCTCACCAAGGGCATGAAAACACAGCCAGCGCTGCTTCTTTTCAAATCTTAATCGTCGAGGCAACTCCTGTGATTCAGCTCCCTGAGCAAATTGAGTGGAGGGGGCAAGGGGTGGAGAAGGGAGTGTACCATCTTAAATGAGGAGGAGAGGCCCTCCAGCTGCAGCGGGCCCATCTGCCTCACGTGACCATGTCCATGAAAAAGAAGGGAGAAAAATGTCATTGAGAGAGCTCCTCTGCTTTCTAAAGAGCTAACAGCCAATGCTGGAGGCTACAGTGCTTTCAGGCTCAAGTACTTCCTTCACTCAGGAGTCTTGGCAGGGATACGAGAAATGTACAAATCTGGCACATTCTCCTCCGCCTGTGAGTAGCGGCCATCCCACATAGCACGTAAAGTGTGTATGTTGTACATCTTGTGAAACGCACTGTGGCTCTTAAAGAGAAAATGCTCGCCCAGGTAGGTGCAATAACATTGACATATTTCCAAAAGCTAAGAAGCAGCCCTCCATTCATTTACATTTGCTGTTAGGAACAACCTGGTAGCTAAGAGCTAAGACATTTTTAGACTGTGTATTTTATTGGAATTTTAAACGCTTCTAACTGTGCATGCACCAGGAGGTTTTGAAAATGGAGGTTTTAAAGACTTCAAGCGGGCACAGCTATATAGCTCAGTAGAAGACAGAATTTTCCTGAATTATGCTTTATGACAAGGACACATTGGGGTCTTAGGTTCAGCCTGTAAACCTACCTCCATCTGGTTTTAAGGCAAGCCAAAAAGAAAAAAAGGAAAGGAGGGAGGAAAAGAGGAAGACAGCAAGGCAGGAACAAAGAAAACGACCTTGCTTCTACAGTAGATAAATAAACTTATACGGATTTCCCATCAAAAATGTACTCTTTATAGAAACATGAGAACAAATAATGAGGGGGAAAAAATATCAATTCCCACAAGCACAAAGCCTTAACATTTTCACTTACAACCTCAAACTGAACAGCATCCAGCCATTTCCCATAATTTCAGTAATGGCCGAGACATTGAAACATGCAGTAATAACAAACAAAAACATGCCATTATCCATGCACAGATGTAACCTCCAAACACGGAGATTTTTCTCCAGGACCTTAAAAAAATTGCTTTCAGTTGCATAGGCTGCCAAAACTCGCTGATTTTTCTGCCTATTTTCACTCAGTTTGCCTTAGGCTAAAACTACTCATTGTCCAGGCAGGTACCCCCACAGGGTCTGAAATCATTGAAACCAAATTGGCTTTCAGGCTGTTTCCCCTCTCATCTCAATTCTTTGAGGCCTAAGGGGGTGATTTACGTGGCAAATAGGTCCTACAACCACCATTTCTCCTTGGAGTCCTGGCATCACTGCAGAGACCAAAGGAGTTTTTTTTATTATTGTAAATGAGTCCTTCATTACATCTGGTTCCATCGGCGAGAGATGAGTTTTACCTCCTGAAGAAAGCTATGGGGCTGAGCCTTGGAAAGGCTCTGTGCCAACAGGTGGGCGTCGGGAACCTCTGTGCTCTCAGGCCCCGGAAGGAGGAAGCAGAGGCATGGCTTCTGTGGCCAGGTCCCCTGTGACCACCTGGGGCAAGCATGGCATTTTCTCCAAGCAGCTATTTTTAGTTTTTTTTTAAATGGTAATCACTTCAACAGCATCATGGAGAAAATCCAAATGTTTCCCACCATTTCCAGGTTTTCCCATTCCTTTTCTGGGGGTTTTCTGGGGGAAGTTTAGAAGAATGATCTAGAAACAGCTTGCCAGGAGAATTAAGCGGCCAGAATGGCGCCCAGGGAGGAAAGCTTTTGGCAGCGTGCAGATTCTTGGCATGGTTCCTCCAGGGCTACAGGGACCATCCTAGCTGGGCCTGGGCACCTGCCCAGAACTGCTGAGCGGAGCGTTATTCACATGCCACTCATTCTTGGCAAGCGAGATGCGGAAGGCATCGGTCTGTAAGCATCCTCTCTCCTCTGCCGCCTGCCAAGGATTAGACAGGACGTCTTTCTTCCCAGAGAATGAGGGCATCTTCCCAGCCGATCTCCCATCACCTGGACAGGTACAGACTCGGGCTGCTTGTCCTTAAAAGTCATTAGAATGAAGAGTGACACATAAACCAGAGAAGCCCGAAACTTCTGGGCCGGGGTGTGGGGAGCGGGGCGGCGGGTGGGTGTGGTGGGGCGGTTTACACGTGTGTAAGAACCACCAGCAAAGCAGGTCTAAAACTCGCTATGGAAACAACTAAAATGTGTTCAAAAGCTAAAAAGAATTGGGCTCTTTTTCTTTTAAAAGTCAAAAAGAGGGAAGAAAATATGGGATAGCAAAAAGCGGGGTGGGAAGGCCTCCCTCCCTCTTATACCGGAACTCTAAATGTATTTTGTATAATCAGAAGAGAATGGAGATCATGCACACGTTTTCTGGGGACTTAACGTTTAACCGTTTTCATCTTATAATTATTGAGATATTCATTAATAATAATAATTATTATTATTATACCTGTGAAGCACTTTCTATATGCCAGGCCTTGTGCTGGGTGCCTTAGATATATTATCTCATTTAATCCTCATAGCCATGTGTTTTATTGAATCAAATCCTCGTATTACCCCAATTTTGCAGATAAGGAAATTGAGGCTTAGAAAGATTAGACAGCTTGTCCAAAAATCACACTTTCTAACTGATGGGGCCAGGATTTAAACCTGGCTCTGTTTAATTATAAAGCGCTTCCCTCTAAGCACTGCCTGTAAGTCACCTCTTTCAGGAGAAAGAGAGGTGGGTCTGACACCTGCCTCTCTACAGTTCCTAGAGCCAGACTCATTTTTGAAGACTTTCATGGATGCCTATACGGTGTGTTAATAAGAAAGCTGACCACTTTCCTCCTTCCTACTTCACACACACACATATACATACCCAACCCCCCCACACACACACACTTGCCTCAAATCCCCTTTCCCTCCTCCCACACTTGAGTAAATCAATTACTCCATGCTTTATCAAAAGCCTATTTGACCATAAAGAATTTTAGAGAAAATCTGATCCGATCCTTTCATCTCATGGATAAAGAAAATTGAGGCCCAGAGCATGGCTGATGCCAAATAGGGATCTGGAATTCCTTTTTCTGGAACAGTATTCTCTCCTCTACGGCCCTGCAGCCGATGCCCTGCTGGGCACTGGGTAGGAGGCTAATATCAATCAGCCCTGGCCACTAGCCACCTCTGCAGAAGCTAATTGTCCTGAGGAGGGAAAATACAAGTTTATAAATAACGGAAATATCAGGTCAAGCATATTGCAGGGAGCACAAGTGAAATAGAGTAATGGGGCTGGGAGCTCCAGGAGGAAAAAAAAAAATCCTCTAGCTTTGCAACCAGCAAAGTGTTCAGGAAAGAGGCAGTGTCTGAACTAGACTTGGAAGGATTAGTAAGCTGTACATGTGATGTGATGGGAAGGACATCGGCAGTGGAGGCTTAAGACATGGATTTCAGGTAAACCAAACCAAACAAATAAAAGCACCTGAATTCCAAATAGGTTTTGCCGGAATGATAACACAGTAGCCATTACCATAATGAGGAGCTTGGTGTATTGCATCAGCTTGCCTTCTCCCTGTAGTATCCTGCAGCGATGGGCTACGGGCAGAGTAAATTTGGATACGAGCAAAGGAGTGGCCACTGTCCAGGACAGAGGACAAACTAGCGTGGGACAACTCAGTGGGTTGTATTTGGGAAGTGGTAGAAATTAATGCATTAAGGGGTTCAAATGTTTTCTAGAGCTTTCTCGAATGTGCTTTCTATGGGCAACTACTGTGAAGAACGAAAGAATGAAAGGAGAGAAGGCTGCCACTTTTCTGGGAAGGCCAGCCCAGACATTAACTTCATCCACATGTGCTGGCCATGCCTCTTTGAGTCCATCAGCCCTGGCACAATTTGTATAATTCTAAATCTCCCTGGAGGCAGGTGATGTGTAAAACTAGATCCATTCTTAATGTTGGAAGCACCAGGCCTGTCTTGGAACACAGAAGCATCTGTTAGCATTAGAAACACACAGCCGCGTTGCCCATTCATTCCACGAGTGGGAGTCAAGATGCCTGGAAAAGAAAGCATGAGCACACGCTTCCAAAATTGGACAGGGGATGAAACCTGGCATGGATGGAGATGGTGTGATGAGGGGAGCTATTGAGAAATGAGCCTGGGCTCTGCGATGTACGCCGTTGCCTGCCTGGTATCTTCTCCCACTTCTGCATTCCTAGCAGAATCCCAACAACGCGGAGATGTCCACCTTCCCTTTCCAGGATGACCTCATGGGAGTTCTAGGGGAGGCTGAGGGAATTGGTCTGAGGGAATCCCGTTTCCTCTTCCGGTGACTGGTTCTGGTACAGGCGTGGGAGATACATGTGACCAATGAGACATCAGAGAAGTTCCGCTGGGATACTTCTAGGGAACTTTCCTAAGAGTGAACCATAGAAGGAATGGGTCTTTCTTCCTTCTGAATGTGGTCAAGTCTGGATGTGACTCCTAGATCTGCTTAAGCCCTGTGGCTACCAGCTTGATGATGGCAGGGCAGAGAAATGGAAAGAACCTCTGTCCTTGATGACATCGCTGAGCTTCAGTCAACCAGCCCTGAAGCTCGCCCTGTCTCAGGACTTCCTGTTAAGTGCTAGAACACATTTCTATATAGTTTGTCAGATGTGGGCAGATTTTCTAGTAGTTGCAACTGAAGGCATTTTAACATATAGGATATGTATACACACACACACACACAAAGTAACATTTATTTAATACTAGCATTGTACACTACATTTAATCTTTCCAACATTTTTGCAAAGCCCATATTATTATCCCCATTTCACAGATGGGAAATCAAAGCTTTAAAAAGTAACTGCCTTGCACAGGATTACTCATCTATTATGTGGTCTGGCTCAGATACACACCCAAGCCCCCGGAAGAATTCCTTAACTGACAGGCCTAATTAAGGATAGAGGCCGGACGTGGTGGCTCACACTTGTAATCACAACACTTTGGGAGGCTGAGACGGGCGGATGACGAGGTGAGGAGATTGAGACCATCCTGGCTAACACGGTGAAACCCTGTCTCTACTAAAAATACAAAAATTAGCTGGGCACGGTGGCGGGCACCTGTAGTCCCAGTTACACGGGAGGCTGAGGCAGGAGAATGGCATGAACCCAGGGGGTGGAGCTTGCAGTGAGTGGAGATCACGCCACTGCACTCCAGCCTGGGCGACAGAGCGAGACTCCACCTCAAAAAAAAAAAAAAAAAGATAGAACAGGCTGCCTGGGTGTGGTGGCGCATGCCTGTAATCCCAGCTACTCAGGAAGGTGAGGCAGGAGAATCACCTGAACCCAGAAAGTGGAGGTTGTGGTGAGCCAAGATCATGCCATTGCACTCCAGCCTGGGCAACAAGAGCGAAACTATCTCAAAAATAAATAAATAAATAAATAAATAAATAAATAAATAAATAAATAAATGCCTCATATTTGCTGTAGGCTTACTCACTGCAAGATACTGTTGTCAGCAGTTTACACATTTGAACAGATTCAATCTCCGCGGTCATCCCCCTGAAATGAATATTATTATTATTCTTATTTTGCAGATGAGGAAACCAAGCCACAGAGGTTAAGCAACTTGCTGAAGGACACCCAGCTGATAGGTGGTATCAGCAGAACTTGAGCCTAAGCAGTGTGGCTCCAAAGCCCATGTGTTGAGCCCTCTAGGCACAGAGTCAACCCTGTGAGTCCCAGCCAGTCTGAAATCTCTGGTTCTCGTCAGTAGATGGATGATCCATATTGGGAAGAGCCAGTATAGTGCAGCTGCCCAGGGCTATAGGGCCACCTGACCCACGCACCTGGGAGCACCTTACCTCTTACAGAAACTTACTTCTAGATTTCAGTGGTGTTGCTTTGAACACCAGAAGAGAAGCCTTGGGTGTGCACAGAAGCCTTGGGTGTGCACCTGCCTGACCATCACCTCTGGTGTGAATGATCCCACACAAGCATATTCCTAAGGACTGGGCTGGACTCCATTCTCGGAGCTTTGGCTGGGATGGTTCCTTAATGAAAGCGTTTCCCTTTCACTTCCCAGCAGTGACCCTTCCTTCCTCACTTGTTGGGAAAACCCAGGGCATGTTAGCTCCTGCCTCAGAAGACAAAGAGGAGAAATCCTTCCTGAGCTTCAAAGGAAACTTCACAAACCTAAAGGAAACAGTGGCCTGGCTGGCAAAGTCTTTCTCTCCCTCGGCTTTGGGTGGTCTTTAGTGACTCCTGGTTTCAACCCCAAGCCCCCAGCCCCACTGAGAGCGAGCTTGATGAGCTCTCTTCCTCACTTGGTCCTAGTCCCCATACACTCCAGCAGGGCTTACTGCAGTCATTATTCAGGCTTTGGCTCATTAGAGGCTCTTCCACTTGGGCACAGGATTGGCAAAGAGTTGCAATTTGGAGCATTCTGTTTACAAACAAACTAACCTCATAAAGTCAAGCCAGGAGCCAGCAAGCAGCTGGGGAGAAGCCACATTCCCATCCCCTGGCCTTCCCGTCCCTCACGGGTTAGTTATCTCCCACTCTTCCTTCCAGGGTACTGTGCACCTGGGCCCTATGTCACCACTGTTGGGAAGCTCTTTGGAATTTATGGAATCCCTTTCTGCAGCATTCCGTCTTATTTGCGTGACTAAGGAGGATTGTGCCACTGATCTCCTGTATTTCAACAAAGCATCCCGCTTGCATTTTCTTTCACCCGCTTTGCAACCATTTAATAATACTTAAGTGCCAGGCTCTGGGTTAAGCACTTTATAAAGCTTTCCACACAGTACCTGGGTTAGTTCCCTGACACTCTGTGAGGTGAGGGCTATCACCTTTCCTACCTCACAGGTGGGCATCTGAGGCTCGGTGAGGCTAAATAGTTTGCCCAAGGTCCCGGGGAGATGGAGTGAGCCAGAGGACATCCCTTTGTGCCCTATTGAGGCTGGGGCTCCCCAAAACTCCACAGTCCTGCCTCCCTCTGAGGGAGATTCAGTACAAACCAAATAGCCACCCAGAAGTGACGGTGTGCTACCCATTTGACTTTCCCACCACAATGTGATCCTTTAGCTTTGCTCTCTCAGGCCTTAATGGGTTTTCCACAAAGACCCTCCTCTTGCCCAATCTCCTGTCTCTCCCCCATCCTGCAAAGACATCCATAACAAATCACTGCTTGGGAGCCAGTAACAAGAATGCCAATTATTGCTACATGAACCAAGTTTAAAGTGGGGACTCTCTGATGGGACAAGCAAGACTTACAGCAAGTTTCTCATCTCTGTGACCTGAACATATTTCCCACATTTTTAGCAAAATTCTAGAGGATAGTTCCTTTCGGAATCTTTTGAGCAGCTTCCATTTTAATTCAAGACGGCAAATTCATCCACATGTTAAACTTGATCGACAGACCTGCCTTCTCTTTTAAAATTAATTCCAGTTTGGTCAAAAGCAACACTCTCTTCAAAAGTCAGCTTGGAGCCAATGGACAGAGGAAAAGAAAATGCTCAAGTGGTCTACTTAAACGAGACCTTGTTCCATCCCACCAATTAAAGAGAAATTAAAACAGCTTCCAACCAGAACTTTAAACGCCTCTGCAGGGGAATTTCTGAAGAAAAAACCTTTGCTGTTCGAGATGCTTGTAAAAGATATCAGTCTTCAATCTCAAGGGCCCCCAGATTCCCGAAATCTTTGATCATCTAAATTTAGCTGTTTTCATAAACATTTCAGACAGCAGGCTAATTTTTATTCCCTGGAGAGCCTCATGCAATCAGACTGCAAGTCCAGGAAGAATGTCAACTTTTAAGAACTATCCAAAGCCTCGCCAAGACTAAGAGCCAGATACCAGCTATTCGGCTGACTTTTAATATGTCGTTACTCACTGTCCCTTGGAGAGGAACATAAAATTTTACTATAGTCTGCTTGTAATTCAACAAATAATTACTGAGCAGGTGATGTGGGCAAGGCCTCCTCACAGGGTGCTGTGAAGGAAGCGGAGATGAACAGGCCTGGGTGCTGCCACTGCAGTCCAGTGAAAGCAAGAAACATGCAATCCTACTAAGCAGGTTTCAGGCTGGTGCAAAAGTAATTGCGGTTTTTGCCATTACTTTTAATGACAAAAACTGCAATTACTTTTGCACCAATGTAATAATGTGTGAATGTGTGAGTGTATGTGTGCATGCGTGCATGTGTGTGTGTGCAGGTGCATATGCATGCATGCTTGTGAGAGGCAGTAGACTCCCAGGACAATTTGTTGGAAAATATGTCATTTAATCTGAGATTTTAAAGAATGGATAGAACTATAGGTAATTTTTCTCTCTTTCCATTTTCCCTTTTTATTGCTGTCAAGTTGTTTATGCGATTAATAACAATCAAGCAGAGAAAAACGGGGAGGAGATGAAGGCCAGTGTGTTCCGAGAGTACCATGAAAGCAGAGGCCTGGAAGCTGGAAATCCCGAGGTGGACCATTTAGAAAAGAATATGCTGCTAATATGTCTTTTGTTTTGAAAACAAATTCATGACTGTGCCCCTTTACATAAAGGGGCTGTATGGCGTTTGCCCACACAGGTTTCTACTGTTACCAACAAAATGATCTTTTACTAAGGCGTAGGACAATAGCCAAGAGCACCTGCCCTGGAGTCAGCCTGTACTGGCCGCATGAGTTTGGGCAGGTCATTTAATTTTTTGAGCTTCAATTTCTCATATTTGATTTGAGAACAGTAGTAGTACCTGGCTCATAGAGTCATCAAGATGAAACAAGATCATCTCTCTCAAAACTACCTTGTCCATTCACATACTAAATGTTCTGTGAAAATCCACAGTTGTTTCAACATCTAGGGAGGATCCTTTTAGCCCATGTCTTCTTGGAGCTACTGATCTGACCATTTTGACCTAGTGGATGATTTTTTTTTTAACCATGTAGTTTAATAAAGATGGACCACAATACCCATATGTCCATCGCATCACTTTATCTTACCACTTTCTATTGCCCACACTTAATCTTCTTCAAAGCAGAAACTAAGCATACAGATGAGAAAATTGGCTCAGACTCTGTCTCCCAGTGGAGAGACGTAGCATCCAGCTAAATCCTAGAACTTCTGACTTGAATCCACTTATTTTCCCACTATTTGATACAATCTATTAAATGTCTTAATGTCATGAATGTGTTAACGAGGATTCATTTTGTGGCAGAAGCAGAAATCAGAACTGTGTCATCCCCTATGATGAAATGTCCACTGTAGACTGCTCCATCGAGGCAGGACTTAGAGGTCAGAAGGATGCGACACACCTGGTTTCTGGTCATCTCATGCTTCTCTTGCGGCTTCATCCTCAGGCTCCACATGGCTGGAAAGGCCTCCAGCATCCCTAAACCTATGTTTCAGGAGGCATCCTGTGCTCGGTCCTGCCTTGGGGTCATGAACCCATCCTTGATGGGATTATGACAATTAGCCAAGACAAGGTCACAGGTCACCATCAACAAACCCCTTGGAGAAGAGTGTGAGGACTCTGCTTGGTCAAGAACAGATCACTCATTTCACCATACGTCCATCCCAACCACACTGAGCACAGAAATGCTTCCAGAGAGGTCATTCGGGATTCTGTTACCAGAAGAAGAGACACTGGGCAAGTCAAGTCAGCATTTGTCTACAGAGGAATTGGCCATTACTGGATAATGGAGGGGAAAAGTATTTTCTGGCTGAGAGTTACACATAGATTCCCCCATTTTCTTTCTTTCTTTTTTTTTTTTTCTTTTCTTTCTTTTACTTTTTTTTTTTTTTTTAGAGGGCATCTCGCCCTGTCACCAGGCTGGAGTGCAATGGCACGATCTTGGCTCACTGCAACCTCCGCCTCCCGGGTTTAAGCCATTCTCCTGCTTCAGCCTCCCAAGTAGCTGGGATTACAGGTGCTCACCACCATGCCCAGCTAATTTTTGTATTTTTAGTAGAGATGGGATCTCACCATGTTAGCCAGGATGGTTTCGATCTCTTGACCTCGTGATCCGCCCGCCTCGGCCTCCCAAAGTGCTGGGATTACAGGTGTGAGCCACTGCGCCTGGCCAGATCATTCATTTTCAAATCACCAGAATATAATAAAATAGACTTCAAGGGTCACATCACAAGATGCTCCCAATTTCTTAACCCGAGGGTTATCCTTGTGCACATCTATCCTTAGTGTGATGGACCTAATCCCATCTTTCCTGTTGTAATGAGCTGAGAGAGTGGTCCATAGAGGACCATAACAATGGAGATGTTGGAGACAGCAGTGACTAGGACCACCACGAAAAGTCCTCCAATAGTTAAAGAATCTAAGCATGGGTTCTCTAACCCATACTGCATTAGAGAAAAGTCCAAAGGCAGACAGGCTAATTATCTCCTAATATCTGAGGGGCTGTCATGTATGGGGGAAACATACTGTTAATTCAATATTCCATTTAGAGGTAACATTCCAACGAATGGGTAGAAGTTATCAGAAGGCAGGTTTTGGCTCAACAGTGGTATAGTGAATGCTTATTGAGTTTACTCTCCAGCATGCATTCTTCTTCTTTCTGGTAATGGCACCCTGATTTTGTTCTTGGGAGAAATTTTCTCCACTCTCATTGCATGTAGTCTGAGCAGCTTCCATACCCACCTTCAAGAAAGTAGCCCGTGATGGAGGTTAGCCAATCAGCTCAATGCATGCTCAGGCCACAGGCCCTGGCTGGTGGTGGCAGTCACTTTCTGTATCCCTCAGCCCACCTGTGGTTTCTGCTGAGCCAGGGCACCCAGTTCCTAGGACCCTGGTAGCATCACTGCTCAAGCACCTGCTGTGACCCCCTGCTTCTCTGCCTCAGGCCTTTATCAGAAGCCCGCCCCCACCACCCGCCCCTGACCCTAGCACATCCCATCTGAATTCAGCCCAGAGTTGGGAGGTGGAAGGGAGCAAACACCTCCAAAAATAATCTTCAACTAGTGGAGACAGGAGATGGGGTGTCAATGAGCCATCACATCCTGTCCTTCTGGGGGCATTCTACACAATTTCTGAGGGACCCCGGTAGGGCTGAGCCTCATTTGTTCATAGCAGTAACCAGTTTCATTAAATGTATTTTATTGACTTTCCCTCTTTCCCTGCGCTCACCTTCCACATTAACTACTTGTGCTCAAATCTCAATCTCAGGCTCTGTGGGTAAGTGGCAGGTGGTACACAAACAAAGTCATCAGGAATTGATATGTTCTCAGTTTGGGCCAATGAGAGAACAAAAACTCCCAATAATTCGAAAGAAGCTATTGGTGTGGTGCCTGAAAAAATGAGTCTGAATTTGCCAGAGACCACCAAGCAGATCCTGAGGACGAAGCCAACTAGAAGGAAACAGAGCTGAGATGAAGCTTGGCGATATCCTTTGAGCCCTGAATCAAGTCTCACCTGAACCCCACCTTACCTAGAATCTTGAAAGTTATATAACCCAGTAAATTCCTCTTTTAGCTCAATGAACTGAAAGTAGAGGGAATGTTTTCCCCACCACCTCCAACCAAAAGATTCTGAACTAAAACCACAAAGAAACAAGTTTCCAACCATTAGCACCGCCTCACAGTCAATAAGGTTGCCTTGAAAAGTACTGAGCTCCCCATAATTGAAGAGATCCAAGCAGAACACAATAAAACATCTATCTATTGTGCTGGAGAAGGTTTCTCCTTCTACACTGTTTGTTTTAGGGGCTTAGGAGGCAAACTACACAAATTTCAAGATCCATTTCAACTCTAACGTATCTGATTGACTAATAAAAATGAATAAATGGATTCAACATCTCTCTGGCAAAGAGGTGACCAGTGACAGTGTTTCCTACTTTGGCCTTACTTATCACACTGTGATATGGTTTGGCTCTGTGTCCCCACCCAAATCGCATGTTAAATTGTAACCCCCAGTGTTGAGGGAGGGACCTGGTGGGAGGTGATTAAATCACGGGAGCAGATTTCCTCCTTGCTCTTCCTGTGATAACGAGTGAGTTCTCACAAGATCTGGTTGTTCGAAGGTGTACAGCTCTTCCCCCTTCTCTCTCTCTCTCTCTCTCTCCTGCTAGCCATGAAAATGTGCTTTGCTTCCCCTTCACCTTCTGCCATGATTGTAAGCTTCCTGAGGCCTCCCTAGAAACAGAAACCTGTACAGCCTGCAAAACCAGGAGCCGATGAAACCTTTTTTCTTAGTCTCAGGTATGTCTTCGTAGCAATGCAAAAACAGACTAATACACACTGCTTGCATAGTATTAACCAATCACATTTCATTGATGAATCACTGTTTCCGCTGCCATCTCCCTACCCTCTGACAATTTGGATTGCTGATACTTATTTAAAGCTTTTCTTTTCAGAATTGCCTAAATGCTACATTCTCTACCTGTATCAGAGGGTTGATGAGACCATCAGCACAGACAGTGTTAATATCAGGTCCCCAAAAGAGACGTTCTCACTGAGGAGGAATCAGTCAACTCCAGAGGCAGCAAGAAGGATTCACAGCTTTCTGGTTACTAAAATAATGACTACTTTTACTCAGGGCAAGCCCAATTATTATCTTGACGGCAGAGGGTTCAGGTATGTTATCCACAGGTTCACAGATCTCCTCCCTCCACCCCCAAAGACCTGCTCCCACAAGACATGCTACATTAATATTTATTTTTTCAGAAACAGCATGCATTAACCAAATGAATAAGGCAGCAGGAAATAAGTGGTCTCAGAATTTTTTTTAATAATAAAGAATCAGCTTATTAATGGTGAAAATACACCAAGAGGCACTCGTTTTGAAGAGAGACGTTCCACCTTGCATACAGAAGGAGCTGCCTGGCACGGTTACCAGGAACACATTACAGATGGGAGTGAAGTCCCCACTGATGGCTGGATGGAGGTGCCCCCAGCCACTTGCCCGCCCCACACATTTGGAAGGAGAGGCCACAATACCATGCTCAGAGCTACATACATGAAAAAAAGAAAGAGGAGAGAGGTGATAGCCCTTAACATTTTTGACCCAAGGAAAGAAGCTTTTAATCAGAAAGTGCTAATTCACTTATGGTCAGCAGAAAGATAATAAGAGACAGACTTACTGACTGTTGTAAAATGTAATTGATTAGAGTTTCTGAATCTTGTTCATTTTTTTAAATGTTCTATCTTGTATTATATTACGTATACAGCTTGCTGGCTATATTTGTTCACTTCTCTCAATTATCTGCATACATAAAATGTGACAAGGGCTGCTTTTCTTTTAATTTACTTTTGTGATCAAACGAGTTTCATCCATCAGGCGGCAGAATCGTGAAATGTTTTCCTTTACACAAAGGCCAGTGTTTCAGCAAACTCACAAATGGATAGGAACGTGCATATAACCTCTCTCTCTCTCACTCACTTGCTCACTTCCTCTTCTCTCTCCCCCACATCTCCTGCCCTGTTTTTCCATGTGATGGCTCTATGGCTCTCTTTTCCTGTGGGCTGCTGGGAAAATGGACAATGGACAAGTGTAACACCCATCAGGAGAAGAACATGGAGAAGATGGACGAGTGGTACTGAGTAAGCCCCAATAAGATGTCTTCCCCCTAGACTCATCTGAGCTCCGCAAAGATGCAGCACGGCCCCACAGATGGGCAGCCAACCAGGAGCCCCTCCCTCTTGCCAATTCTCCCACTGGAAAGTGGAGGATTCAGGGGAGGAATCGGGTGGGAGCCACAGGGCAGTTTGGCCTTTCACATCCCATTTAATTAGCCCTGATGCTTGAAGGAATATCCCTGAACTTGGCTGATGGATAAGAAAAAGCTGACATATTTGGGCTGGACTTTTAGGCTTGGCAGAGTGTTCACTCCATAGGGGCACAGGGACCGAGTGTCAGAGGGAAAGAAGAGCACAAAGCTGGAGCCCAAAGACCAAAAGTGTGTCCGGCTTCTCTATTATCTGGCATCCAACTAAACATTCCCTTTCATGCCTTCCTCTCTAGGCACAAAGACCCATTCAACCGTGAGGCAACTTCAACAAATTCAGCTCCACAGACAGGGTACCATGTGTGTCCCTATGTGCTGGACTCTGTTCCGAGCAGTGGGTACCAAGATAAACAAAGAAAACTCAGTGCCTTTTAGGAGGCCTTGGTTGAGCAAGGGAAGTGGGTCCATAAATAAATAATTAGAGAACAAGTGCATCCGCTTTATTACCTGCGAGACTTATGTTAAAATTCCCTTAAAGATGGAATGGCTTCTGTTTAGGCAATTCATGTATCCAAAAACTGTACTTCTAGCACCAGGACTTTATGAACCAAATTAATGATCAGATGGGCTGAAGGGCTGAAGATGAAAATGGAGATTTCCTGACGCTATGGTTAACGTGCTATATCTATTCTGGGGTGGCTTCCAGTCTCAGCTCTCCAAAGACAAAAAGACAATAAAAAGTGAGGACACCTGTTATAGGCTGGAATATGTCCCTCCTCACCCCCCAAATTCATATGTTCAAGTCCTAACCCCCAGTACCTCAGAATGTGACTAGACTTGGAGATAGAGGCTTTCAAGAGAAAATTAAGGTAAAATGAGGCTGTTTGGGTGATCCCTAATCCAATATGATTGGTGTACTTACGAGAAGAGGAAATTTGGGCACACAAAGAGACCGCAGGGGTACACAGAGGAAGAGCCATGTGAAGAGGCAGCAAGAAGGCCGCCGTCTGCAAGTCAAGGAGAGAGACCACAGTAGCAATCACCCCCTGCAAGTGTCTTGATCTTGGACTTCCAGCCTCTAGAACTGGGAGAAAATAAATGTTGATGGTTTAAGCCACCTAGTCCGTAGGATGGCTATGGCGGTCCTAGTAAACTAACACAGCATGACTCCCTCTTAGCAAACTAACGCAGCATGACTCATGGAGCAGATCTCCCCACTTGGCTGCTCACCGAGAGGACTTCATGCCAGCCTCAGGCACCAGCACCCCTTGGTGGCAATTGTGCACCAAAGCACAAAGATGGTGCAGTACCACCTTATCCCCTGAGAAACTGTTTGCCCCCCAGCACACAAAAAGGAAGCTCCTGGCCTCCTGATGTTCACAGACTGAGCACTGAGCTCACTGCCCCACTAGCTCACTTCACTGCGCTCTGCCTAACCTTAGACTTTTCTACTCCAATCCCACTCAGCCTCCTGGGACCTTCAGATTTGATATTCGGCACTGTCTTGCAAACTCAGACTCTGGCTCCCCCTTGCCCTCGAATTGCATTCAGTGTTGCCAGGACCACCGGGTCCTCCCAGCATCGTGAGTGGACCCGGGGACCTCACAACATTCCCACACTTCCTCAAATCTCTCTTCACTCCGGACAGAACAATCCCACGAGCCAAGTGCCCAAGTCTCCTCTCTGCCAGGGTGTCCCTAGCACTGACTCGAAGCCTGGCACACAGTGTGGGCTTCATATACCTCTAGTGACCAAATTCACAGACTGGATACATACACAAAGAACAGCCTTTCTCTCATAACCCCATGCATTCTTTCAAAGCAAGACTCCTGAGTCAGGTGAAAGCATTTTAGATTTATTTAGCGCGTTCTCTCTTACCAAGGATGACGGGGAAAGGTCAGAGGACCCCAGAGCACTTCTGAGTGCATACATACATAGAGAAAGGCAGAGACTCTGCTAATTTCCTGAGTAGGAAATACCCTGTCCCCATTAGTGTCAGATTTCCTGGCCTCCTGGCTTTACCATGGCTCCAGTGTTATGTGAACCTTTGTTTATTTATTTATTTTATTTTTTATTTTGTTTATTTTTTTTTTTTTTTGAGACAGAGTCTCGCTCTGCCGCCCAGGCTGGAGTGCGGTGGCGCAATCTCGGCTCACTGCAAGCTCCGCCTCCCGGGTTCATGCCATTCTCCTCCCTCAGCCTCAGAGTAGCTGGGACTACAGGCACCCGCCAGCACGCCTGGCTAATTTTTTGCATTTTTAGTAGAGACGGGTTTCACCGTGTTAGCCAGGATGGTCTCGATCTCCTGACCGCGCGATCCGCCCGCCTCGGCCTCCCAAAGTGCTGGGATTACAGGCGTGAGCCACCGCGCCCTGCGAACACACACTCAGACCAAAAAAAAAAAACCACACACACACACAGTAAAGGGGTATGCTTTTTCTCAGCTATTGGAAAACATATATAGGTTTCACGGATCCTACATTACCTCTAAAATTGTTTTCAGATCTGGCATGCCCTATGTTAAACAGCTTCCTCGTTTTTCTTTTTATGTGCAGCCTTCACTGTGAAATAGTTTTTGCATCTGGACAATGAAATTGAACTTGCCTAAAGGGCAAGGAACAACGTATAATCATAAATTGAAATCTTTTCAGTTGGAAAGAAGTCACTGGAGGCAAAGAGGTGGTGGGAAACTTTTGTTTTGTTTTGTTTGAGATGGAGTCTCACTCTGTCACCCAGGCTGGGGTGCAGTGGTATGATCTTGGCTCACTGTAACCTCTATCTCCCGGGTTCAAGTGATTCTCCTGCCTCAACCTCCTGAGTAGCTGGGATCACAGGCGCCCACCACCACACCCAGCTAATTTTTGTATTTTTAGTAGAGACAGGGTTTCACCATGTTGGCCAGGCTTGTCTTGAACTCCTGACCTCAAATGATCCGCCCACCTCGGCCTCCCAAAGTGCTGGGATTACAGGCATGAGCCACCACACCTGGCCAGTGGTGGGAGACATGTAATATTTAGGTAGTTACTTCACCGTTCTCCAAGACCCAGCATAAGCAGTCCAAGGAGGAACATCAGATCAGGGGTTAGAAGACCCAAGGTTGATTTACAATCCCACCTCTTCAAAGCTGTGTGACGTTGGGGAAATCACTTCACCTCTCTGATCGTCCTTATTTTATTTTTTTTATTATACCTTTGCATTTGTAAAATAAAAGTGTTATTTATGCCATGTCTCTCATCAGGTCATTGTAAAATTCAAATAAGACCTTTAATAAAATGCACCACTCTGTACAAATAAAGGAAGCATATCAGGAAAGAACATCTGAAGCTTGGGTTCAGATTCCCGCTCTGCCAGTGAATACTTCTGTGTCTGTGGGCCTCAGGTATCACTTTTTCCTTTTATGCTTCCGTTTCTTCATCTTAAAATGTAATAAATAAATTAAGCATCTTGGCAGGGGGTGCAGACGAGGGCTTCTGCCTTTATGACACATGGAATACCAGATGCGAGGCCTTTTCCTGTTGGAATTCTAGAGGAGGAAGCGTCTATCTTTGGCTGCTTCCCCTAGGGAACCCCATAATGAGAGAAAGGTCTTCGTGCCTCACGTGGCCGAAAGTCCTGCCCGTTTCAGTTGCAACTGTGTCCTAAGGAATCCCAGCTTCATTTTGCTCCACCACACACACAATCCACTTAAGTAGTGAGAAAAATCTGCTACAGATATAAACCAGATCATGTCACTGGCTAGTCCGAAACCCTCAGTGCTTAATATACCTCCCACTTACAACAAACCCTAAATTCCTTATTAGGGCCTCTAAGGCCAGGTAAGACCTGCCCGCAACCTCCAGCCCCCACCCCACCCCACCCACTCCACTGGCCTTACTGACCGAGGCTGCAGTTATACCTGCCTTCCCATGGTTCCTCAATCCTGCCCTGATCTTTGTTGCCTGAAGGTAATGGTTCCTCAAATCTGCCCTGATCCTTGTTGCCTGAGGGTAATGGTTCCTGGAACCTGCCCTGATCTTTGTCACCTGAGGGTAATGTTTCTTCCATGGATGCCTTTTTCCCCTGCATTCCTTTCCTGTGGCTGCTGTAAGAAGTCACCCCAAACTGGGTGACTTAACAGAAATTTACTATCTTCCAGTTAAGGCTGGAGTTGAAAACTAAGGTGTCAGCCGGGCCCCACTCCCCCAAAAGGTTCCAGGGAACCACAGACCCTCCCAGCTTCTGGTGGCTTTGGCTTTCCCTGTGGCAGAGTCCCCAGCTCTCTGCCTCTGTCTTCACATTGCCTTGTCTTCTGTATCTCTGTCTTCGCCTCTCTGTCTCCACGTGTCACTGGATTTAAGCCCATCTGGATGATCCAGGGTGATTTCACCTTGAGACCCTTTTAAATTACCTCTGCATAGATCCTTTTTCCAATCAAGGTCACCATCACAGGTCCCCAGGAATGTTTGGCTAGGACATGGACACGTCTTTCTGGGGGCCACCACTGACCCACAAACCCCACTGCCACACATTTTTGATAGTCACAATCGGGACGGGGCAGGGGGAGGATGGTGCTCCCGACGACCAGTGGGTAGAGGCCAGAGAAGCTACTAAACATCCCACAGAGCACAGGATGCCCCTCCACAAGAGAGGATTCTCCAGCCCCAAATGTCAATAGCGCTGAGACGGAGAAGACCTGCCTTCCAGTTTTGGCACCTGCTGTTCCCTCTTCCTGGGAGACTAGTCTCACGCGCCTGTGGAATCTGATCTTGTTATTGAGGCCTCACCACGGCCACCCATTACCCCATCCACTCGCTACTGCAATATGTGTTTCATTTTCCTCAGAGCCGCGTCTCAATGGGAAGCCCTTATTGACTCACTTACTTGTTTGCTGTGTCTCCCTCTCTCCCCTCCCCAGCGCTAACCCCCAACAGGAGACTGACCACGAGCTCCGTGTGAAAGCTGGATTTTGTCTCTTTCCGAACCACATCTCCATGCCAAGAACAGAGCAGGTGCTCTGTGCACAGTTTATGAATGGAAGAATGAATGAATGAACAAGTAAATATCCTGCAAGAGGGCGGGCCTCAGAGGCACTGTCCACACCAAACATTGCCAGCACCCTTGAGGGGACTGATGGGACTTCGGGAACTCAGAGAGACCATCGGTGAATATAACAACATGTCCTTTTCCAGAGAGCTTAAGCGATAAATAAGAAAAGATCTTCCCTTCTTTTTCTCTGTGAGTTTAAGTCAAAATGTGGGTTTCACCAGTGTCTATTATGTGCCAAGGATGGTCATAACTGATGTGATATTAACAATGAAGCTGAATGCAAGATCCCTGACTTGAACAAGCCTGGATTGTGGTTAAGACGATGACACTGAACCCAGATAAAACAGTGTCTGATTAGGTGCCAGGTTGTGTGAGGCTAGAGAGAGCCAGCGGCTAGGCAGGGACGGGTGGCATGGTAAAAGTGTCATCATAGGGGCTTGCTTCAGCAGCACATATTAAAATGAGAATGGTACACAGAAGATTAGCACAGCCCCTGTGTAAGAATGACACCCCAATTTGTGAAGCGTCCCATGTTTTGCTCAGTCTTCGGAAGGTCATTTCACCTTAGTGAACGTGCTCCAAGGAAACAATGTGAGGCAAAGCAAAACAGGTGACACCAAATGTTGAAATTGTGGTTGTGCACTACAAAAATATTTACGTAAGGTGATTTATGATATAAGAAAGGAACAGAGTTACATGTGAAATGCATCTTGCAAATGGGGGGAAAGTCATCACAGAAAGGTAGACCCTTGCCTGGGTCAGAATGAATGGGGAGGGCTCCCACTGGGAAGGAGCCTCTGAGGGGCCAGCCACACATTGGTCATGACTGAGAGATGAAGGGAGAAGCCTGGGCCACTTGGGAGCTGGTGAAGAAAAGGCCCCAGGAGAGGGTGGCAGCATGGATGGGTTTAGGTTGGATTCCATCACTTTCCGTCCTTGACCACTGAGACCAGGGGTGTGTGTGTTTGACCCATAGATAATACAGGCCCAACTGGGAGCTTTCAGTGAGGGAGGACACCTCAGAAGTCATTTGGGAAGATTGATCTGAGAGAAATAGAATAGCCAGGAAGAAGGAGAACTTGAAGGGAGGCTACCGTCCCATTTGCGGGTGATTGCGCCCATCCAGGCATGAAATGGTTTACTCTATTAGAAATGCCTATTTATTTCATAAGGAGAAGCAGAAACCTCCTTCACTTTTCCATCCTTGCCTCTCCTGTTGCCTCTCCTCTTCTCTGTGTTTGGAATCCTTGCTTAAAAATTCATCTGACTACACACCTGCTCGGAGTGATTCTCTTCTCTGCAACAAAGCACTCATTTCCAACGGGGAAAACTGGAGTCACAGAGATGCTGGGAGGGAATGGTCCTGCAGAAGATGCAGCAGAAGGTACATACTCATCAACAAGGCTGACATCTGTTGGAGACAACCATCTCCCTGAAGCCTCAACATCCACATTGCTTGACTTGGTTAAAATCTTTGACCTCAACACAGCATGAATGCAGCTTAAAAAAAAAAAAGGCATGCCTCTGTGTGTTTCATTTTATGCACTCGAAAAGCAGGCAGAATGCAGAAAAGTGGAGCTTCAGCCTCTGCAGGAAAATGGCAATGAAAACACAACCATGGAATTGTCCCAGCAGAAGAGACTCTGGCTGCCCAAGTAGTGACATCAAGATATTGGTGGAAATTCCAGACAACAGCTGGTTTGATCTATTATTTACATTCTCACATAATTTTTACAGCTTTTCTGGATTTTAAAATCATCTCTGCCAACTACCCATTCCTCAGCTTTGCTATCAAATATCGTCTTGCTTATCAAGTTACTCCCTACAAAGTAGGGTAAAAGAAGTATGTCACAGAGCAGTAGCCAAAACAAAAAACAAACAATAACAGTAACCAAGGTAGGTGTTTTAATCTAGTAGAGCATAATACAGGTACCTTTTTGTCCAAAAACAAGGACAAAAATGTTAGATCTTAAGTGTGATGTGGTAGAAATCTACAGCAAATGGAAAGAATGTATTTACAGATAAGCCTTCCGAAGAACAATCTGCTTCAATGCTCACAGCTTAAAACCAATTGACTACATGGATGATGAAAATGATCTGGTAGGTGCAATTAGCTACTTTATAACCAGGAGGCAATTGCTTCTACTGTGGCTTAATAACAACAGAATATTCTTCTACTGTAACAGAATAGAGAACATCAGCTCATCAACTATGTGAGCTGGGTCAGGTGAACAACTATCTCATTGAATCTCAGTTTCCCTGGTTATGACACGGAGTAGAATCCCACAGGATTGTGATGGGAATGAAATGGGATGGTTCACATAGGAACTCTCTGTCAAAAAGCAGTGTGCTCATTCAAGGAGGCACTTCTGGATAAAACAGAGCCAAAAGTGGCCCCAGGCAGAAGAAGTTACTGATTCAGAAGAGGTTATTGATTCCTTGGCCACAGGAGTGAAGTTCAAAGAAGAATTGGGTTTTATTGAATTACTCAAGTTTTGCTCAAACACTTTACAGTTATCTCTGATGCCTCACTTTCTGCTGCACATCTAAAATTATTACAAATTCTTTTATTTCTTCTTTGAAACATATTCAGAATCTGACCACCTCTTACCCCCTCCACTGCTGACACCCAGCTTTCCTCATCTCTCACCCGGGTCTCCCGGTGCCAACACTTCCCATCTACACCCACTGACAGCTGGCTCTTTCACAGCCACGGCCAGATCATGTCTCTCCTTTGCTCAGAATCCTGCAGGGGCCAGTCTTTTCTGAGATCTGGAATTACTTCTCTAGCCTCATCTTCTACTGTGTCCTACACACTCGGTTCCAACCATGCTGACTTCCCTGCTGCTGCTTGAGCACACCAGGCACCTTCTGCCTCTGGGCCTTGCACTGGCTATTTCCTGCATCTGGAATGTTTGCTCAGATATTCCTGGAACTCCCTCGCCTCTTCCAAGTCATCTTCTCAAAGAGGCTGATTCTCACCTCCCTATTGAAAACTGGAACCCTCTACCCTGATCTCCCTTAGCTTGTGTGCTAGTTCTTTTTCACAGAACTTACCACCTTCTAACATTACTTGCTATTTTTCTTCTTTATTTTCTACATTTTCACACACATATATAAGCATTTGAATGCTCATATCATGAGGGAAGGATCTTTGGGCATCTTATTCATGGATGTATTCCACATTGGACCCATAGTAGGTCCTCAATAAATATTTTTAATTTTTAAAAGTGTTTATTAGGCATAGTGATTAAAAGCTTGGATTCATGATCCAGATTGCCTGCATTTGAATCTGGGTTCTTCCAATTCCTAACTGTATAACTGTGGATACTTTACATAATTTCTCTGTGCCTGATTTTCCTCCTGTAAATGAACCCCCGCTTCTATTGAAGTAATTCTTGTGGAATTATTGCTCCTTGCACTTCAGGTTGGTATATGGTAAACCAGAATATGGGGTTTCATTCCCCATAGTGATGAGTTAGCTGACCAACAGAAGAGGTTTCTAAGGGAAGGTTTGCATACCACACCTTTCCCTGGTTAACCATCTTCTAGATGCCTGCTAATAAAACTATACTCATATATGATAGGCTATATCAATTAAAATTCCTTGATGAAGCAACATGGGTGAGCAGACTCAAATATCCACGGTAGTCACAGTTTGACTTGTGGGGTTCTCCCTCTCCTTCTCTCACCTCTGCTTCCTCTGAGTTGGGCAATATCCTCAGTCAGCTCTTGCCTCATGGTGCCAAGATGGCTGCCACAGTTCCAGACTAGACACCATCATAGGCTGTGGACTAGTAGAAGAGCACAGAGCTCCTTTGCCAGACTGCCCATCTGGGGCTCTTGCTCTGCTCTCTTTGGCTCGTATGCCCATCCTTGACTCAATCACTCTAGTAAAAATATATGATTCTCTGATTAGCTAAAACCTACGTCAAATGCTCCCTAAGTCAGAGGTGAAGTCCCTCCCAGGGCACACAGACAGGGGGCGGGAGAAAGCAAGGTCAGACACAAGGTCAGACACAGTTAGCAGCAGAAGGATGCATGGGTACCAGAAGCCAGAGACAGCACATGTCCACTGTCCTGAGAACACTACCAATCCCCTCCAAAGAATCTTCCCTCCCTACTTCCTTTAGGTTTCACAATCCACTGAAGTATCCTTCCCTAAGAACTCAAAGTCGGTTATATTTGGACCAGGTACCTCTGGGCCCAGTGAAGGAAGATGGGCATCTACAATCTACTGATGCTAAACCTAACCTTGAGGTAAGATGAAACCCAAACCCTTGTAATAAAACTAGATATGTGATATGGTTTGGATCTGTGTCCCCACCCAAATCTCATGTTCAATTGTAGTCCCCAGTGTTGGAGGTGGGGCCTGGTGGGAGGTGATTTGATCATGGGGGTGGTTTCCCATGAATGGTTTAGCACCATCCCTTTGGTGCTGTTCTCATGATAGTGAATGAGTTCTCACATGACCTGGTTGTTTAAAAAAGTGCACAGTACCTCCCCCTCTCTCTTGCTCCTTCTCTGCCCATGTGAGACGCCGTTCCTCTTTGCCTTCTGCCATGATTATAAGTTTCCTGAGGCCTCCCCAGAAGCCAAGCAGATGCCAGCATCATGCTTCCTATACAGCCTGCAGAACCATGAGCCAATTAAACCTCTTTTCTATGTAAATTACCCAGTGTCAGGTATTTTTTTATAGCAATGCAAGAACGGATGAATACAATATACACAGGAAAACCGCATGTCCTTATGGTCTGTCTCCTGTATGTCCATAGCGGAGTGTGAACAAGGTACTTATCCCATCTGTGCCTCAGTTTCCTCATATCTGAAATGGGCATCCTACTTTTTCATGCTAAATAGGGCTGCTGTGAAGATTAAATTGGATCATACACATAAAGCCCTTAGAACAGTGCCTGGCACCTGGCAAAGACCTGCTAAATGTTAACAATTATTATTGTCCTTGTTATTATTAGCAAGGGACCAGTAACCAGCTTAGTACAGTACTAAGTCTTGTGACATGAGACAGATGTACGCAGTGTTATTTGGCCTGAGAGTCCTTTATATCTTCCCAAGAGGAATGTTTGCCTTGAGTGTCAGCTATTGAGACATTTATAGACAGACTTTTCAGCATGTCCCACCCTGGGTTGGACTCTCCCTAGCTAAAGAGTTAATCCATCTAATCAGTAAATTGCTCTAGCCCTTGTCTGTTACTAGCTAATAAAAAGAAGGCTGAGTTGATGGTGGTCTAAGATGAGCCAAGTGGAAGACGGAAAAAGATTCATCCCGGAGGGCAATGGACTGGAGACACTAGAGGAGTTCTAACATTTGCTCCAATTGTGGTAACCCTGAAGACAAAAAGATGGCACAGACACACCTGAGCAGCTGCAAACCCTTGCTGCCCCTTAGCATCCAACAGTGAACTATCTAAGCCGGAAAAATAATTGCCCTAACACAATTGACTTAAGTCTCTTATCTGCCCAGAGCTTCTGGCCTGAGCTTATGAGTCCTGATAAAAGTCTAAGGATGGGAAGGAAAGGCTCTCTGCCTCTCCAGTAAGGAAAAAATCTGCCTGCTCCCCTACAGACCCATGGACTGCCTGGCCTTCCCATCATGAAAACCCATAGATAGCATGCAGGAAAGAAGATTTTTTTTTTTTTTTTAAAAAGGGTTAAAGCTGACTGTTTTTCATTGGTGACTCATCTTACCTAGTGTTTGTCTCTGAAAAAGATTCAGAATCCTGGCTTTAGCAAAGGGTTTTTTTTTTGTTGTTTTTTTGTTTTTTTTTTTTTTTTTTTGATGGTGACAGGCTTTCTAAGGCTACCCAGCCAGGGCAACCTCTCTGGATATCCTGGCAAATCTGGAACCAACTGTTTTCCTGACAATCTGGTGAGAGAAGCCAGGAAACTAATCTGTCGCATTCTTTTAAAACCCTTGGCAGTTTTTAGTCAAATTACAGCTCAGATGTTTGGTCAGCAGACAACCCAGTTCCACTAAAACATTCCTGGCTCTATCCCTAATGAGTGTTAGAATCCACCATGGTCCAGTTGGTTCTTCTGACACCCAGTCTTCCCATCTGTAAAATGGGGAGATTCAACCAGATCAATTCTGAGATCTCCTAGGTGAACATCCTCATGATGTTCTGTTTCAAAGAAAGGGTTTGTATCTGTGGTGAGCATGTAAGGCAAAAATTATCCCATGACATGGTTTCCATTGCCTATACAATGGAATAGGCCTTAGGTTTTGTTTTTTTTTCTGGACTGTACGTTAAATTTTATACACTCCAAAATTTGAGACTCACTGAGCAAGACAAAGAAAGGAGTAAAAGAGATGGATGCAGGCCGGCATCTCGGCCTTCAAACGATCTTATCTTGAAAATAACTATCAAATCCCTGATGATGAAAAGGGGATGGGGGAAGAAGGGATAACATGTTCCTGCCTGATGGTAGGGTTTGATCTATTTTGTTTTGAAAACCCTCTGGAGCCTTGGCCCTACTGATAGATTTGTTTCTCTCTAAAAGGATTAAATAACATGTTATGAGTGAATAAAGCATTTAGCACAGAATCCAGAACCTGGTAGGTAGGAATACTGGAAACTAGTTGGATTTGAATCTAAACCTTGCCTTTTCACCATTCTTCGACAAACCACAAAGGAGAATGTGGTCACCTGTGAGCTGTCCTCCAAAGCTGGGTTTTCCAATGGTGACCCCACCACACAGCTGCCCCA
The DNA here is from genome assembly GCF_008728515.1 of Papio anubis. Taxonomy (NCBI): domain Eukaryota; kingdom Metazoa; phylum Chordata; class Mammalia; order Primates; family Cercopithecidae; genus Papio; species Papio anubis. The sequence goes on along the minus strand of NC_044976.1, from coordinate 12,501,023 downwards.
TGCAATGCCCTGGTCTCAGGTCCCCTGGACCCTGAGGTTAGCAGCAGCAGAAGAGTGAGCAATGCCACTGCAGCTGAGCTCACATGTGGGAAACCTTTCCGTAAATAGCAAAGGCTGCTCATCAATGATGAATCATTAGCACCATCCACCTGACCAATGAAACCAGACTGGGCCTTCTCATGTGGGTAGTTCACGAGCTAACATTTCAGTCCTCAGCATGAGCCAGGCAATGGTCCGTGATTTACCTGCAACAAGAACCCCTTACAGTGTGAGGCACACACCATCATCACCAGTCTTACTTGCTCAGGGAGGACAGAGAAGATCAGAGAGGCTAAGTGACATGGCCAGCCTCACCCCATCACTAACTGGTAGATCTGGGATTCAGACCTGGGTCATGCCTGTCTTTAGAAGGGGCCCATCTTTCCTCTTACCTCCCCACCCCCTGATTTCAGATCTGCTGACCCAACCCCCAGTGTGATGGTATTTGGAGGTGGGGCCTTTGGGAGGTGTATTAGTACATGTTCACGCTGCTGATAAAGACACACTTGAGACCAGGAAGAAAAAAAGGTTTTAATGAACTTACAGTTCGACGTAGATGGATAGGCCTCACAATCACGGTGGAAGGTGAAAGGCATGTCTCACATAGCAGCAGATAAGAGAAGCAGCTTGCGCCGGGAAATTCCCCTTTTTAAAACCATCAGTTCCCATGAGACTGATTCACTATCACAAGAAAAGCATGGGGAAGACCTGCCCACATGACTCAATTACCTCCCACCGGATCCTTCCCACAATACATGAGAATTCAAGATGAGATTTGGATGGGGACACAGTCGACTCGTATCATTCCACCCCTGGTCCCTCCCAAATCTCAAGTCCTCACATATCAAAACCAATCATGCCTTCCCAATAGTTCCCCAAAGTCTTAACTCATTTCAAGCACTAACTCAAAAATCCACAGTCCGAAGTCTCATCCCAGACAAAGCAAGTCCCTTGCACCTATGAGTCTGTAAAATCAAAAGCAAGTTAGTTACTTCCTAGATACAATCCAGGCATTGGGTAAATACAGCCATTACAAATGGGAGAAAATGGCCAAAACAAAGGGGCCACAGGACCCATGCAAGTCCCAAATCCAGCAGGGCAGTCAAATCTGAAAATTCCAAAATGATCTCATTTGACTCCATGTCTCATATCCAAGTTACACTGATGAAAGAGGTAGGTTCTCATGGTCTTGGGCACCTCACCCGTGTTGCTTTGCAGGGTACAGCCTCCCTGTTGACTGCTTTTACAGGCTGGCATTGAGTGTCTGCAGTTTTTCCAGGTGCACAGTGGGAGCTGTCGGTGGATCTACCATTCTGGGGTCTGGAGGACAGTGGCCCTCTTCTCACAGCTCCACTAGGCAGTGTCCCAGTAGAGACTCCATGTGGGAACTCTGACCCCATATTTCCCTTCTGCACTGCCCAAGCAGAGGCTCTCCATGAAAACCCTGCCCCTGCAGCAAACTTCTGCCTAGACATCCAGGTGTTTCCATACATCCTCTGAAATCTAGGCAGAGGTTACCAAACCTCAACTCTTGACTTTTGTGCATTGGCAGGCTCAACACCATGTGGAAGCTGCCATGGCTTGAGGCTTGCACCCTCTGGAGCCATGACCCGAGCTCTACATTGGCCCCTTTCAGCCATGGCTGGAGCAGCTGGGATGGAAAGTGCCAGATCCCTAGGCTGCACACAGCATGGGGACCCTGGGCCTGTCCCACAAAACCACTTTTTTCTCCTAGGCCTCTGGGCCTGTGATGGAAGAGACTGCTGTGAAGACCTCTGACGTGCCCTGGAGACATTATCCCCATTGTCTCGGGGATTAAGAATTGGTTCCTTGTTACTTACGCAAATTTCTTCAGTCGGCTTAGATTTCTCCTCAGAAAATGGGATTTCCTTTTCTATTGCATTGTCAGGATGCAGGTTTTTCAAACTTTTATGCTCTGCTTCCCTTATAAAACTGAATGCCCTTAATAACACCCAAGTCACATCTTGAATACTTTGCAGCTTAGAAATTTATTCTGCCAGATACCCTAAATCATTTCTCTCAAGTTCAAAGTTCCACAAATCTCTAGGGGCAAAATGCTGCCAGAATCTTTGCTAAAACACAACAAGAGTTCCCTTTGCTCCAGTTCCCAACAAGGTCCTCATTTCCATCTGAGACCACCTCAGCCTGGACTTTATTGTCTATATCGCTATCAGCATTTTAGGCAAAGCCATTCAACAAGTCTCTAGGAAGTTCCAAATTTTCCACATTTTCCTGTCTTCTTCTGAGCCCTCCAAATTGTTCCAACCCCTGCCTGTTACTCAATTCCAAAGTTGTGTCCACATTTTTGGGTATCGAATTCAGTGGCACCCCACTCCGTTGGTACCAATTTACTATATTAATCCATTTTCATGCTGCTGATAAAGACATGCCTGAGACTGGGAAGTAAAGGAGGTTTTAATGGACTTACATTTCCATGTGGCTGAGGAGGCCTCACAATCACGGTGGAAGGTAAAAGGCACGTCTCACATAGCAGCAAAGAGAAGAAGTTTGTGCAGGGAAAGTCCCCTTTTTGAAACCATTAGATCTCATAAGACTTATTCACTATCATGAGAACAGCATAGGAAAGACCTACCCCCATGATTCAATTACCTCCCACTGGGTCCCTCCCACAACATGTGGGAATTCAAGATGAGATTTGGGTGGGGACACAGCCAAACCATATCAGGAGGTAATTAGGGTTAGATGAGGTCACGAGGGTAGGGTTCTCATGATGGGATTGGTGGCTTTATAAGAAGTGAGAGACACTGTTGTATCTCTACCATGTGAGGACACAGTGAGAAGGTGGCTGTCTGCAAGTCAGGAAGAGAGCCCTCACCAGGAAGTGAATCTGCAGGTACCTTGCTCTTGGACTTCCAGCCTCCAGAACTGTGGAAGATCAATGTCTGCTCTTTAACCCACTCAGTCTGTGGGACTTTGTTATGGCAGCCTGGGCTGACTAAGGCAGACATCAACAGAGCCAGCACAGGAGCAGTGGCTAAGAACGTGGGGTTTGTACACAATAGACCTGGGTCAGACTTAGCACCTCCAAATACTAAGTAAGTGAACCAATTTACCCTCTCTGGGAAAATGTACCCTCCGTCGTTGTAGTTGTGTCATTTATAAATGGGAATGGTAACAGCACTTGCCTTATGGAATCATTGTGGGGATAGAGTTAGAGGGCTCAGCATTTCTAGTACACAGCAAGCTTGCAATGAATATTAGATTAGAAAATATACTGACACTGTGTCATCACTTTCAGAGATCAAGGTATTGAAAGTTTCCATCTAATCAGTTTTCCAACCTGATATGTGAAAAGAGTAATCTATCAAACCGTTATCATTGTTAATGGTGAATGGGGGGATGCAGAAGGAAGGGAGGAAGAAGGAAAGGCTTTTCGAATACAGAGTGATATGTGGGCAGTCGGCCCAGATATGGAGGATATGGGGGGCGGGCATCAAGGGTGGGGTGGGCAAAGAGAGGACACAATCTGGATGCCTGAAATAGGGGGCTCGAGAGAGTTCCAGGCTGGAGAGCAGAGTGTGGCTTCAAACACCTAAACCACTTCCTTCCTGATTCTGGAAATCACCAGAGCCACATCCTGCCTCCCCAGGGATCTCCAGGGTTAAAAGAGAGCCCTGAGGAAAATCAAAGTCTTGCCTCAAAAGTGCGCTGATCCCCAACGCCGGCCTCCCACACAGCAGCTGAAACATAATACATTCCGTCACCCACACGCACTGTCTGGGTAGCCTGAAAATAATGGGGCCGGCTGCTGCTGTGGCCCTGAAGAACCAGGCACCGAATCGGTCCAGGGATGCTTCCCATGCAGCTTTGCCACTGCCATGGCTTGCCTGGGGCTCAGCGTTTCTCAAAGGCTGACTGCACCTCTTAAAAGCTGCACTGCAAGGCCTTGGAGGATTCATTGAGCTGCGAGAGAAGAGTGCCCTCCCCTGGACGTTTGCTGCCGGTTTGTGGCCTCCACCAAAACCACCGCTGAGGTTTCCCCTTCCTATCCGAACAAGGGGGCAGATTCCAGGCAAACGCCCCTTAATTTCAGACGGCCACACACAGGCACTGGTCAGTAGATGCCCCACTGGCGTCTTTGCTCTCCTGCTGTTCAAAAGTTTCCACCATGCAAAGCCCCTGGCATTACTAATGTCATTGAGTCTGCATGCAAATCCTCATAGAACAGGACAAGAAACCGAGTTCAGGAAGGCTCAATGGTTTTCCAAGGTCATGGAGCTTGGACAGAGCTCAGACACCCCAGCACTGTGGTCAGGAAGGAGCTTATACTCTGCAGTCAGAACACTTGGGTGCTTGTCCAGCTCTTTCATTTTTTCAGCCGTGCAATTCAGGGAAAGTGACTCAACCTCTCTAAGTGTCAGTTTCCTTTTCCGTAAAACAGGATAATCAACTCAAACATGGAAGTTCTTGGAAAAATACCAAGCACATGGGAAGGATGTAATCAATGACGTCTCCAGTCACCTTCCTTCTCTGTCAGACCTCAGGGCCTGGGCTAATGGTGGGCCTGCATTTTTCAGGGAAATTGCTTTATATGTCACTACCTGTGTAAAGGCAGAATTTGGAGAACTCAGCTGAGAATGTGGGGTGACACTGGCTTTTGCCACCCAGTCATCCTTTTGCTGGACATCACAGGGTTGGCAGGGTATTTGCCACTGAACATCTCTGTTCTCTGTCAGCCCCAACTCCCTACAAGACAGGGATTGTATAGCTTTTACGCCAGAGAAAGAACCAAGAAACGAGTGACTTTACTGCTGTCCCCTGACTTGCCCAGCCTTGAAATTGCATGGGGATCCCCAGTGCTGAGGAAGGGGTGGGCAGGAAGGAAGGAGCACCTCCTACAGACAAATCTACACTGTAGAAATAAACAGGAAGACTTTGGAGGGTGCAACTGAAAAAGTGAAGAAACTCCTCATCTCTAATGAGCAGGGGAATGATGTGTCACTTTAGACGCTTGGGCAAAGTCTTTGCCCATCAAAGCCAGGGATGCAGTTAGTGACAGGCAAGACTGCCTTTCTCCCACACAGCACTTTGAACTCTGCTGGGGCTGACATCAGCACTCAGTGAACAGTTATCTAGAGCTTTCTATGTATCAGGCACAGGGCTGGGGGCTGAGATCCACTAAAGAGTGTGGCAGCTTGGAAAAGGTCAGGAGACAAAACCAAGGCAAAGGGCATGGCCGGAACAAGCAGCACAGCCAGCCTAGTCATCAGTGCCAAGACTGTACTCTCTCATGCCTCCAATGTCTCTGACTTCTTCTGCTACCCGCCAAGACAACTCCTTGCTTTGAAAGGACTCATGTGATTACACCAGGCCCACTCCATCCATCTCCCTTTTTCCATGTAAGGTAACACAATCACAGGAGTGACATCTTATCAGAGTCGCAGATTCCCCCTACACTGAAAGGAGAAGTGATCGTACAAGGGTGAGGGTCCCTGGAGGTGAGGGGAGAGTGTCTGCCACCCTCCCAATGAAGTTCTTTCTCCTTAAAGCCAGGACATCACATCTTGGAATCAAGACTGTTGACAACACACAGTGGCCGAAGGGGAATGGGAGGTATGCAGGCAGCTCCTCATCCATATAACGGCGAGGGGCTTGTCCTCACTACCATATGGTCACACAGCATCCAGCCTGAGCTAGCAGCCTCCTCAGCACTGCAGATACACGAATGAACACACCAGATCAGGAGCTCACCTTCTAGCAGAGGGAGTCAGGAAGACAGCAAATAAGTGGGAAGAGGACAGAGGAGAAACTCCGCTGGCTTGCCTGATGTGGACAGCCAGTCAGTAAGGTCAGACCCAGCCTTGGGTCAGAAGTCAGTGGTCAGATACGGCAAAGCTGCAGCAGACCCTCTAAGCCTGGAGGCTGGCAGTCTCAGGAATTCAGTCCAGAGGTTAGAATCTAGGCAAAGGGGCTGAGCATGGTGGCTTTCATCTGTAATCCCAGCACTTTGGGAGGCCGAGGCGGGCGGATCTCTAGGTCAGGAGTTCAAGACTAGCCTGACCAATATGGTGAAAGCCCGTCTCTACTGAAAATACAAAAATTAGCTGGGCGTGGTAGTATGCAGCTGTAGTCCCAGCTACTCAGGAGGCCGAGGCAGGAGAATAACTTGAACCTAGGAGGTGGAGGTTGTAGTGAGCCAAGATCATACCACTGCACTCCAGCCTGGGCGACAGAGTGAGACTCGATCTCAAAAAAAAAAAAAGAGAATCTAGGCAAAGCGTCAGGGCATTAGGTGTGGAGTCCAGAGACAATGCAGGTATCCAGGACTTCTGATGCCCCTGCTCTGTAAAGGCACAGACAGGGCTGGTGAGGAATAAGAGGCTCTTTTTCAAAGTACACATGCAACCCTCAAAAAGCACAGCTGGGAGAGAGACGGCCCTTCTGTGTGAATGAGAAAAAGGAACCATTTCCTTCAAGGGCAGCAACCCTGCCCCGGTCCCTTTAGACTCTGCTGGGCCTGACGTTAGTACTCAGTGTACAATTATCACCAGCTTTCCATGTGCCAAGCAGAGGGCATAGAGAGATGAGTAGTTTCTTCACTTTTTCAATGTGCAACCCCCAAAGTCTTACTGTTTATTTCTACAGTGTAGATCTGTCTCTAGGAGGCGCTCTTTCCTTCCTGCCCACCCCTTCCTCAGCATCAGGGATCCCCACGCAATCTCAAGCTTAGTGGCTAGGCATATCCTGGACTGCAGCCCATGTGTGTGCTGTGGCTAGGTGCCCTGATGCAGAGGCCCTGGGTGGAAACTCTATTTATCCTGCTCTCTCCCTATCTCTAGCATTTTGCCTAATGTCTGGCATAGCACAGACCCTCAATAAATGTCTGCTGTGTGGATGAATATTGATGAAACCTCCCTTGGGACACTGACATACTTCCAGTGAAGTCAGGAGTCATCCAGGGCCATTTTAACCCCACATCCTTTCCTGTGCAATCTACAGCAATGCTGTCCAGCAGAAATATAATGCGAATTGCGTATGCAATTTAAAAGTTTCTAGTAATCTCATTAAAAAGTAAAAAATACACACAAACAAAAGTTAAAATTAATTGTAATATTTTATTTAGCCCAGCCAAAATAGCGTCATTATTGTATTAACATGTAGTCAATATAAAAAGATAATAATGAGATATTTCACATTCCTTTTTTTCCCTCTACTAAGCCTGAAATCTAGGGTGTATTTTACACTCAAAGCACAGCTTGGGCTAGCCACATTTTAAGTGTTTTATGGCCACAGATGGTTTGTGGCTACCACATTAGAGAAGGCAGATCCAGAGCCTATGAGCTTTCCGAAGGAGAAAAACTTCTTGAGATCCGAAAAAAAAATTTATCATTCCAAGTCATGCAAATAAAACCTCCTAAGAGAAACAGATATGCAATAGAAGTCAAAAAACTACAAAATGATCTGGATAATAAGAGTGCCTAGATCATAGCACTGCTGTAAGTTGCATGAGTCACACCCGTACAGACGCAGGAGAAGGTCAGTGGCACAGGAGGACTTAGTTATATCAATGGGTCAAATGCAACTCAAGTCTAAATTCTTAGAGAGTTAAACAAAATTGCATTGCAAGTGGGATGTGGATGTGTATTAATATATCTTATGTAATGAGGGATTTGTCCTCCAAAAATGAGTTCCCAAGGTTTGGCAAGGTTGTAAGCATCCTCGGAACCCATGCCCCCATGCCCTGCAAGCCTGAAATTTGCAGGTGAAGGAAACGGAACATCCAGCTGAAGTGGAGAGCAAAGGGCCAAGGATCTGGACAAAAACCACCCTGCTGACTAAATGCATTTTTCAAAAACAGTACATTTGCACAGCACCACTGATGCAGTGAATAAGATTTTCTTTTTTCCTGCCTGTCAAGCCACTTATTAATCATAACGTATTATTGCTTTGCTTGTTCAATATGTGGAGTGAAACACCAGGATCCAGCTGAGAACAGGACTGAAGAGAACAAAATTGGGTGGCAAGAAAAGAGCAAAATTAACATAGGCTACAGAGAAACGGTAGGGAAAAAAATGCCGCTATCCTTTTAGAACAGATTTTTACAGCTATCAGAAAAGTAAACGGAAACTTAAATAAATTTTTAGTGCAGCTCCTACTTGACACTGAAGTCATTTTGATAAGGAATGGCATTTTGAGGAGAGGGGCCTGATGGAGGAGAGTTTAAGCCGAGTGGAATGGTTGCTCCAGTCTTTGCCTTCTCGATGCAGCTGCAAATTAGAGTAATTACCCTCAGGTTCATGCTGGACCGTGCAAATGGGAAATCAAATTTATGTTCCAAAAAGAAATGAAAGAAAAATATCAGAGCGTGGAGAAAGAAGGGTAAGGGTCAAAATCACTCTTGACATAGCAGAAAGGACATGATAGATTTTAGCAGATAATAAATGACAAGAAAGGAGTTAGACTGTAAGTCCAGGGAGGCACCTACTGAAACTTCAAACTAAGCTAAGGAACTCAGAGTAGACAAAGGAGGTTTCAACACATATGCACACACACACAGAGCCCTCAGATATACATCAAAGTCCTCAAGAAGTGGATCTATACTTGCCTGTGGTCAAAGGGATATCAGAAGGAGAGTTAGTTTTCATAGCATCATAAGAGTTTGAAATGGATAAATGGATCATTGCCAATACTAAGGGCTACTGGCCCACCCCTGTGCAAATACTCTTTGTTCCCTATTGCAACATATAAAGAATGGACTAGAAACACGTGGCTGACTCTCATGACCTCACTCTGGGCTAGATGTTGTCCTTGGCTCCATTTCACTCTTAAGTCATCATGCCACAATGTTTGGTACCCAGGCAGTACCTCTCTGTCATGCGGTGTCTTTCCTACTATGACACAGGACTTCGGTCCTTAAGTAAAGGTCATGGGCTATGACTGATTCACAAATGCGAGCTCAGCCACACTGCAGTCCTAGCTCAGCCTGTGCATTCTGAGTCCTGGCTGTGAAACACTCATACACACCATTTTTTAAAAGCATCTTCAAATCCTATGGCATAGGCAGCACAGACCCAGCCATGATGGAATTAGAAATATGTTGGGGTTGGCACAGGCATAGCTGTGTGTTCTCCTTCCTGCCAAGGATGGAACATGATTGACTGAATGGGAACAGGAAATCGGCTTGCCAGAATGCATCTAAAATGGGATGTGCATGCTTGGGGGAGTGTTAACGTTATGCTTCAAAAAAGGAACAAATGGGCAAGTCCACACGGTTCCCAGCTCGTTCTAAAGATAAAGGATGGCTTTGGGGATACGTAAGAGGACAAGGCACAGAGAGAGGCCAATTCCACCCCCTGGGAGATAGCTGGGTATTTTGGAAAGTGGAATGACCATCATTTAGAAACAGAGTCAATTTGTCAGCGAGCACTACAAGTTTGCCCACCACCTGCCTCCTGGGAGGGAGATCTGTGCTGGCACGATGCCATGTTTTGAGCAGCAGCACAGCCTCTTAAAAACGGTTCAGGTAAAAACATATTGATTGCTTGTCTGCTATGTGCCAGGCATTGTGTTAGGAACTCAGATGCAATTAGAGCAGGACACAGCCCCATCCTTCAAGGAGCTTCTGATTCAGCAGAGACATACTCCTCCCTAAACAGGGAGCTATACTCTTCTATAGTAAGGGCTGTGAGAGAGCCACAGACATGCTGGAGATGAGCCTCCCCCTGGCTTGGTGGAGGTGGGGAGCAGGCTTCCTAGAAAAATATGGCTTTCAAGCAAAGACCTGAGGGTGAATAAGATGTAACCAGTAGAAAGAGTGGTGAGACTGGAAGAGTTTGGGGTACGATAAAAGCATCCTCAGTGACCTGCAGGCCACGGCAAGCTTCTGGAGCATCTCGTGGTGTAGTACGGCTAGAATGCAGGGTAACGGGCAAGGTGGAGGGTAAATTGGAAGTTGGTCAATGATAGATAGATTCTGAAATTCAGCAGAGAGAGGATCTTAGAAATCTTGCACAATCCCCTCACTTGGTAGAAGAGGAAACTGAGGCACCATCACAGAGGAATTACCTGTTCAAGTACATAAAGCTGGAGTGTGACAGGGCAGGCCAGGTAGGTTTCTTGGAGTCAGGTGACAAGGCTGCATCTACAGAATTGAGCTGTCATCACAATCTCCTTTCCCACTTGGTAAAGTCACCAATAAGCATGCTTTCCCTGGGGCACACAGCCCAGCATACAAAGCTCATGAGTTTATGTGCCATGATCCAGTTAAAATGGAGCTTCCACACACACTATCTCATAGGATCCCCACTGCAGCATCGTAACTAGACGCATCCCTACATCTCACACTCCTGAAGACCGAAGAGCTCAACCGAGGTGGCCTTGTCTGGAAACCCGCCTGAGAACTGCAACACTGAGACATGGAGCCACACAACATCTGGTATTCTTCCTTGAGCCCCCCCCCCCCAGTCCCTTAAATGTGTTCATCTCAGCCACTTTCCTACCCATAAATGTGAGTTGCAGATGACAGGGAGAGGAATTACTTTAATTAGGTTTTCCTGCAATAAAGAGGGATCTTGATGTAAGAAAACAAAGCAGGCAAAAACAAAAACAAAAAAAAACTATCTTGGGCTAATGGGAAAGACTAAAAAATGGTGACACCAATTGCTGGCTTGAGCTGTCTCCTAACTGCTCTCATGACATACTGGATCTAGGGGCTGAATTAAGAGGACAGGGGTGGTGGGTCACTGCCCGGAGACAGGCTCTTACATCCAGGAAACATCAGCCCTCTCATCTGGGCTCTGAATGAACCTGGAGAGGAAAATCCCGAATGATGACAAGACAACCCAGCAATCTACACTTCCCTGAACAGGTGTTGAGAATGTGACGGAGGGAGGGAAGAGGAGAGGCAGAGAGGGAGGGGAAGGGAGGGAGAGAGGGAGAGAGGGAGGGAGGGAGGGAGAGAGGGAGGGAGGGAGGGAGGGAGGGAGGGAAAGAGTGGTTGGGTGAGTGTATCATTGGAAACTTGGTGAAAAATTATTTAATCTGCATGCATTGATCCAGCTAGTGTTAATAGGACCAGTCAGGCACATACATAAAAGCAGAGGTTACCAGGGTTCCTATTTTAGGGCTTTCAGGAGAAACTCACTATCTCAAAATACATCATTCACATCTTCTGGGATGCCACTGAATAGAGACACGTTTGGGTTAATCTGCTACTTAACCAAAAGAAAATACCTCTCCAAGAATAACAGGGATCATCACTCATCCAACCTCAGGGAAGATCAATTTCAAGTCAGCGTTTCACTCTCAGGATTGACCCACTGAAAAACAGGAGTTTGGATGGGGAGGAGGCAGAAGAGGAAGAGGCCACTTGGGAGCTGAGCCCTTTGGGAAGAGCCCAGGGAGAGAGGGAGAGAGACTTTGAACCACTAAAGGATACAGCCCTCTAAGGCAGGAAGGGGCATGGCTGGCTGGAGGGGGTTTGAGAAGAGGGATGTGGGTTGTTCCACAGGGAATACGTTACGCAGCCACATAGGTTAGCTTTCCTGGAGATATCTGTTCTAAATATATGACAAGTTTTGGTGGAGTCCTGCCTCCCACCACAGCTGTGACATTCATTTTCTATAACCACCTGGGGATTGTGGAGACAACATCCCTTTGTTTGCTGTGCAAGGAGAAAGAAGCTTGAGTCAGAGCTGTGTTGGGTTCTGTTGGGGGCTTTGGAGAACCCTGAGATATGCCTTGGATTTCCAAACGTGGAGAGTTTAGGTATTTTCTGCCTGAGGCTACCCCTTCTGGGTTTGTTCATGGCAGGATGGAGAATTCAATGCAGAATATTCTCCCGCTATTTTCCAATCATTTGTTGTTGTTGTTGTTGTTGTTGTTGTTACTGTTTATTTCTCCAAATGTTATGTTGCTGTGTCATAGTGGCTAGAACAATTTCAAAAATGTTATGCCACCAGATTGCTGCAAGGAGGGGGTAGAGAGTGCAGAAAAGAGGTCATTATTAGGTTAAAAGTATCCTTCCCATCACCTCAAGCCCAACCCTGATGTCAATTACTCACAAGTTCCCTTTGGGAAATGTAGCTATCTCTGACCTTCCAAAGAGGACTTTTCACCAAAAGCAAATGCTGGCAAGGCTCTGTGGCACCTGAGACTCTTCCATGCAGCTCAAGGGTCTTAACTTGCTTGATCTTCATGGTGATTCTTTGAGGCACTAGGTCATGGAACTCCATGAAATTGTCTTAATTGGAAGATGTAGAGAATTGCTGATGATCATGGACCAGAGTGGGAAAACCAAGTAGATGTTTGTCTTCTTGGGTGTGTTTCATTTGGTCACTTTGGACAGGGGTTCCAAGAATGGTGAAGCCATTCTTTTAAAACTAATAGGTTAGGGGATTAGATCCAACTAAGATGTGGGCAGAATCCAGAGGCACATGGTTCCCAGGACAAGGCAAGGCTCAGTAATGTCCGGGTCAGGAGCTGAGCAGCCAGAAGGAATAAAGCAGACCCACAAACCCCCTTCCACCCCAGCGCCTTTGCATGTGCTGTTCTTTCTATATTGAATGGGCTCTTTCTGCCTGGCATGGGTCATACTCCAACCCTTGGCCAAGTGGAAGCCTTCCCAGCTCCTCCTCAGTCTTCATCTCCCAAGTTGGGTTGGTTCTTTCTGTTATACACACTCAACAGATCCTGGTCATTCTTTTGAAGTGCTTCTCTTGGTCTATAACTATGCACTTATTCATGTGACTACTTGAATTATGTCCTTCTCCCTTGCTGGGCTGACCCTCCCAGATAGCAGAATCTGTGAATCTGTGTCTTCTGCTTAGCATAGAACCTGACATACAGTCAATGTTAAAAACAAAAACAGAGCACAGTGTATCCCTTGAGACACAGAGTTCCAGTGCTTACAAGAGTTCCAACAAGACAACCCTCTACAGATAAGGGAGATATTTAATTCATGTATTTAGTGATTCTCCACCTCGGACCACAAAAGACCAAAGGGGATTTGACAAAAAAATTGCATACAGTTTCTGGGGAAAAAAAATACAAAATAAATAGCTTCAGGAATGAAGGCAAAAGAAAAACAGATGTCAATAAATAGTAGAAAGGCATTAGGAATAAAACAAAAGCATTCAGCAAACACAAACCAAGTGGCTCTTGCCTGCAAGACAGAAAAAGAAATCAGTTACCTGCTCTGAAAAATGGTAAGGGTACAAATTCATGGGAACTGCTAAATAGAATAGCCATGAGGTTGATATTAAACTTTTTTAACCTGTTGCAGTAGTTCATGATGGAAAGAACACTAGATGCGCCGCTGGGACGCCTAGGATTCAACTTCTAGGTTGGCCACAAAGTAGCCAAAGTCTTGGGTGTGTCATTTGCGATCCTGAGGTTTTCTACCTTGGAAGATGTAATGCACCCTCTTCTTTGTTTTTCAGCTCCCTGGCTCTGTTCTACCACAGAAGCAAGAGGGTGCTCTCTCAACACCTTATCTAAACAAGATGGTAGGAAACTTTAAAAAAAAAAAAAAGATCACCACATCCACCTGTGTGACAAATGATCCTTAGCAAGGTTTTCAGAGGCAGAGTGGATAACTGCTTAGCTAAGGCGAGTCACTCTTCTTAGGAGGAAAGAAGCTATTTGCACTGCTTGCATGGGGGATGTTGAGTCAAGAGTTGAGGACAGACCCCCTCCAGCACTAGGAGACCAGGTGATCCCTGGGGGGAAGGAGCAGGGTCACATGGCACAGGAAGGAGAGATGCATCTGGCATCAGCTCTGTAATGGGGCTACGAGCTGTGTTATATTCCAGCCCCTTCCTCCCTCGTCCCCAGCTCTGGTAGGTTATACCCTGTGTGGGTGTAGACAAGGAAAACCCACCTTCCTTTGCCATGGTGCCATAATGTTGCAGAGTCCTCGCTCTCTCCAGTAACCCCCAACACCCTCTACAGGCATCCCTGCAAAATCTACATTAATAATATCTACTTTTATCTATTTGTCTGCGTGCAAGGTAAAAGATGTTGCCTCCATTTGGAGAGTTTAACACAGAGAAATTATCTTAACGTGTTGATCTCTAGGTTTGGGGAGTGTGGTAGGCAGACTAATGGCCCCCAACGATGTCTCCATACTAATCCCCGGAACCTGTGCATACGATACCTTACATGGCAAAGGGGAATTCAGGCTGCAGATGGAATTAAGGTTGCTAATCATTTGACCTTAAAATAGGGAGATTATCCTGGATTATCCAAGTGAGCACAATAAAATCACAAGAGTCCTTTAAAATGCAAGAGGGAGACAGGAGAATCCGAGGAAGATGTGTCTGTAGAGGAGGCTGGAGAGGTGCAACGTGAGAAGGACTCACTGGCCAGGCTGGCTTTGAAGATAAAGATGGGTATCACTAGAGGCTGGAAAAGGCAAGAAAACTAACTCTACCCAGCGCCCATGGAAAGGAGCTGCCAACACTTTGATTCAGCCTGGTGAGGCTTGGCATCAGATTTCTGACCTACAGAAATGTAAGATAATAAGTTTTTGTTATTTAAGCTGCTAAACTTGTAATTCGTTACCACAGCTGTTATGTGAATTGCGTCTCCTTTCTCCCATTCACCCCAATTTATATATTGAAGTCCTAACCCCCAGTGCCTCAACATGCGACTGTATTTGGAGATAGGTGTTTCAAGAAGAGATGGATATATAAGATGTCACTAGGGTGGGCTCCAATACAAGACTGGTGTCCTCACAAGAAGGGCAGGCCAGGCACAGTGGTTCACACCTGTAATCCCAGCACTTTGAGAGGTCGAGACAGGCAGACCATTTGAGGCCAGGAGTTCGAGAACAGCCTGGCCAACATGGTGAGACCCTCATCTCTACTAAAAATGCAAAAACAACTAGCCAGGTGTGGTGGTGCACACCTGTAACCCCATATACTTGGGGCTGAGGCATGAGAATCTGCCTCTTTGACCCAAGAGGCAGAAGTTGCAGTGAGCTGAGATCATGCCACTGCACTCCAGCCTGGGTGACAGAGCAAGACTCCATCAAAAAAAAAAAAAAGAAAAAGAAAGAAAAAAAGGAGATTAGTACTCAGACGTGTACAGAGGGAAGACCATGGGATGATACAGGGAAGACCGAGGCCTCAGGAGAAACCAGCCCTGCTGACACCTTGATCTCAGACATCTGGCCTCCAGAACTGTGAGAAAATAAACTTCTGTTGTTTAATCCACCCAGTCCATGGTGTGCGGTTATGGCAGCCGCAGTACCACAGCCATAGGAGCTAATACACGGGGGTGCACAGAGCTTACCATAGAGGGCCCTGAAGGCACCAGGATGAGAGATGATAATCCCCCAAAACAAGGAAACAGAGTTGCAAAAAGGGACCGTGAAATGCCACCAGGAGAGGCTGCATGAGTGAACACCATGGCCATTGGACAGAGGAAGCCAGCAGCAGTTTACAAACCAAAACGCACGATGGCAGTTGCCTGGAGAGCAGGAACTAGGATCACCCATTTTTCCCCAGGCTCTCTCTATCTGATGCCACCAGGAGGGGCCGCATGGGTGGACACCATGGCCTTTGGATGGAGGAAGCTAGCAGCAGCTTACAAACCAAAGGGCATGAGGGCAGGTGCTCAGTGAGAAGGAACTAGGATCACCCATTTTTTCCCAGGCTCTCTCTATCAGAAGCTCCAGACAGAGAAGTTAACCATGATCCGCAATTTCCCTTATTGCTGTCAGCACTAAACCCAGGCCAGTGTGCTGAGTGTGTCTTACCTGGAACTCTGGATTTTGTGTAGTTGAAAGTTTGCTTTGAGTTCAGCTGGGTTTTTAAATAAGTCAAGAGACTTATATTATTTTTTTTTAAGTTCCAAGAAATAATATCCCACTTGCTAGACCTCACTCACTGAGGTTGGTAAAAATTAAGCTTCATCCTCTTTAAAGTTGTTTAAAAAATATCCCGAAGTTCATTCTCTCTAAGAGGTTTGAGGTTTGCTGGAAGAGGGAGCTTTGACTTGAGATGATTATTAGTTATCAAAGCGTGCTACTGTCTGGGCTAATTCAGCTGGGGCCAAGCTGTCATTTACGTTTGCACTATTTGGAAAAAAAAAAAAAAAAAGGCTTTGCTAAGCAAACACAATATGTAAACAACATCACAAGGAAGATGTTTAACCTGTTTAAGAGAACAAACTGACCTCAAGTACTCTAGCAGTGCTGATTTCCACACTGACAATTAATCTGCCCTTATAATTGGGTTTATGTAAATATTAAAGGAAACTCACTAAAAATTATACTTCAAATAATTTTCAAATTTTCCAATTAAACAATATATACCCATTGGGGAAAACTTAGACAACACAAATGTCCAACGGTAGAAACTAGAAATGATCCACGACGCCTTCACTTAGGAATAACCACTATTCACATTCTCTCGAGCTCTTTCCCTTCAATCCCTACTCCCATCCCCAACCAGCCTTCCAAACACTTTGGAGTGAGACAAACCTGGATTCAAACTCTCCTTCACTACTTTCTTGCTGTTTTATCACCTCGAACAAGATATTCTAACTAAAATTGTTTATCTGAAAAAGGAGATAAAAACAGTACTTATCTTATAAACCATCATTCAAAGAGATGAATGGTGTTATTCTCCAAATGGTGAATTTGGCTTATTATGGTGCCGTGCACATAATAAACACATAATAAATGGTGGTGCAGTGGTTATGAGCTGCACGGAAAAGAGTTAACATGGCAGGCCTGACTGTAATCCTTTGAAAGGCCTGTTTACAAGGCTGGCTTTTAGTAGGCATCTGGGAACTCAGATTTGGGGAGGGTTCCAACCATGCACTGTGTATTAGTCCATTTTCACGCTGTTGATAAATACCCAAGACTGGGTAATTTACAAAGGAAAGAGGTTTAATGGAGAACTCACAGTTCCATGTGGCTGGGGAAGCCTCACGATCATGGCAGAAGGCAAGGAGGAGCAAGTCATATCTTACATGGATGACAGCAGGCAAAGGGAAAGCTTGTGTAGGGAAACTCCCATTTTTAAACAAACCATTAGATTTTGTGAGACTTAGTCACTATCATGAAAATAGCACGGACAAGACCCATCCCATGATTCAATTACCTCCCACCAGGACCCTCCCACAAACACATGGGAATTCAAGATGAGATTTGGGTGGGGACACAGCTAAACCATATCACACTGATAAGACTGGCTCACTGTGCCTAAACTACTGTGCAAACAATGTGATTTAGGCTGAACACCTGTTTCTTTCTGGAAGTCTAGAAGTTGTGTATTTGCCAGGCAAGAGGTGGCCTATGTGACCAGTCCCCAACAAAGCCCTGAGCACCGGGTCTCTGAAGAGATTCCCTGGTAGACAGCACTTCCCACATGTTGTCACAGCTCACTGCTGACAGAATTAAGTGTGCCCTCTAGGACGTCACAGTGAGGGGACTCTCGAAAGCTCAAGCCTGGTTTCCCCCAGACTTCATGCTATGTGCCTTTTCCCTTTGCTGATTTTGCTTTGGATCCTTTTGCTGTAATAAACCACAGCCCTGAGTACAACTGTGTCCTGGGTCCTGTAAGTCCACCCGGAAACCACTGCACTTGGGGGCGGTCCTGGGGACCTCCTAACATAGGGGCATGTCTCTGAGGTCGAGCTGCTGGGTTTCAATCCCAGTTCCACACTCATTGACTCCGTGTATGCCTCAAGTTCCTGGCAGGACTCAAATAGCCACCTCAAGTGGGGGATTCAAAGAGCTTTCCATAAAGGGCTGTTTATTAAGAGTAGGCAGGGTCTAAGTAAACGGATAAAGAACAGTGCCATATCCTGGACTAGTGAGGGGCTGGTTGTTAGCAACTGGTGGGAGGGCAGAGGTTTGGAGCAGTGATAGTAATCATGACTATTACTGTGTTGGCTGTAGATGCAACTTTCATGGCCATTTCTCCAGTACTTTATTGCCTTTCAGGTCCATCTCCAAATAATATTCATTCAGTAGAGAGAGAGAAAGAGAAGGGAGGAGGAAGGAGGGAAAGAGGAAGGGAGGGAAGGAGAAAGGTAAGAAGGGAGTATAACCACAATGCAGGTTAGTCGCTCATCGCTTGCACTGTCCAATTAACATGAGCCAGATCAGGCATAAAGAAGGGGATTTATTTCGAAGCTAGCTTAGGGGAAGAAGCATAGGCAATCCACCTTTAAAGGTGCCATTTCACTTTTAGAGCAGAAAGTGGGCACTTTTAAAAGGTGAGGGAGGAAGCAAGCAAGGGTGGGGTGTCTGCATGTTAGCTTTGGTGCCTTATCTATTGGGCAGTTGAGCTGGTGATTGCTGGCACCTTTGTGGGCAGGACTAGGCCAAAAACTCCTCAGGTGAGAGGGAGTTTCATATCTCTCGAGGCAGCTTCCTGATGGGAATCTTGTAGAAATCAGCTGTTATCTCTCGAGGCAACCTCCTGATGGGTGAGAGTTCTGTAGCGGGCATGCTTTGGTCTATAAATTGACTGTTAACTCTTGAATAGTTCGATGAACTTGCCCTGTAGGGAGTATCTGGTGAAGGAACAGGGTACAGGCTATATTTGCATTTCTAAAGGGCTATGTAGGAAGCAGGGAACCAGGGGAATGATAAAGAAAGAGAGAAAGCAAAATAATAAATAAGCCATCTCTTAGAAAAATGGGGGTACGTGGTTACAGGAGGGGAGACTGATCTCTGACTTCCTTTGATTCTTCCCTGACCCTGTCCTTGCACAGGTGTTTCCAGAAGCTAACAATTGAGTGCCATCCTGAGATTAAAGTTCCAGTTATCTAGCAAGGGTCCCCGATTCCTTATTCCCCTCTACTTGTCAGACTTCACATGGGATATATTTCATGCCACCTTTCCTGGCAGAGTTGTCCAGGGGAGGCTACCCAATCAAACTAAGTAGGGCTGCTGAACAAAGATAGGAGGCTGTCCCCTTTCTCCCCACCAAGCCTCAGCCCAGGCTCCAAACCATAAACCCTGATCTAAGAGAAGAGAGTAAAAGCCCTAACAGGAAGGGCTAATGGGCAGATGTGAAATTCTCCCCTCCCTGGCCTCTGAATTCCATGTGTGTGGGTGCCAACATGGGCCCCATCTGCTCCCCAGGGAGGGTAGAAGCAGAAGGCATATACAAGAAACTATAAATTGAAGTAAATCAAAGGAATGCCTTGGGTAATGAAGCAGCTGAGGAGTCCCAGGGCAGCCACACAGGGTTGGAATGCATGAGATGTTTGTAATAATTTAAAGGCATGGTCTCCAGTGGAGCTACTCAGGGAAGTCCAAATGGCCCCAACCCTACAGCAATAAAGAAGGAGCAAATCTGGTAAAAGGAGAGATCAAGGGTAATGCAGTCTAGGCAGGGGGATGCTGGAGGGCATTTTGAAGGGGAGCCAGAGGCAGAAATACAAGGAGAATGGAGACAATTCCTCAAACACCCTGGTTGCCCACAGCAACCCCTTTTCTTGCAGTCATTTACATAACGTTGCAATTGTCACTTGCTGTTTGCCTTCTGTTGCAAACAGAGCTCCAGCATAAAAGAACATACTATAGCTGCATAGGTTAATTCAACTCTCATCTACCACTGGCAAAATAAAATCCATTTAATCATCTACTTGACCATAGGGTAAAAAACCCTGCTTTGTTTGGAAGAGGTTTTCAGTGGCAGATGCCCTCAAGCTAACCACATCCCCACCTTCTTAGTTACAGGATTGGTCTACATCCATGGACACTGGTTCTCTGAATATAAGATGCTAAAGTATAGAAGATACTTGAGTCAGAAGGTGAGGGAGGTGATGAAAGAGCTTCACAGATGATTGAGGCAGCACAAGGCAAGGGGAAGAGCTCCAGCCCTTTGCTGGCTGGGAGGACTTGGGTGAGTGACTCCACACCTTTGAACCTGTTTCCTCTTTTGTAAAATGGAGATAATAAAAAAAAAAAAATCCTACCTTCCAAGGTTGTGGTGAAGATTCAATGAGATAACTCTCCAATATGGCTTGGCATATTTATTTTTATTTTTGCTGTTACTACTGACACTACCAGACCATGCTAATATTCCCAAAGACAGCACTTTTATGTCCAAGAAGATACAAGGAAGGTGAGCTCTGGGCTCATCTGGGGAACTGATTCAACTTCTTTCCCTGAATTTACTGATGGTTTCAAGTAGCTTAACTGAATTTATCTGAACATTAAGATAAAAGCTAGTCAAGTTAAGCATATCTGAGAGCCAGATCTAGCGAACTAAATGAATATGACAGGCAGTGAATTATTCTATAACAAGTTCGATTCACAAGATAAAAGAACAAACCAGATATTCACTGGGGAATGTTCCCTTCCCAACACCACACAGGTACGCGCACACACACACCC
This sequence comes from Papio anubis, assembly GCF_008728515.1. Taxonomy (NCBI): domain Eukaryota; kingdom Metazoa; phylum Chordata; class Mammalia; order Primates; family Cercopithecidae; genus Papio; species Papio anubis. The sequence goes on along the minus strand of NC_044976.1, from coordinate 12,480,637 downwards.
CTCACATACATTATTCTGTAATTGCAGGCTGTTGTCTACTTTCATTACTGACTACCAATACAATGCCTTTCAGGTAGATAGAAATCCTTTGAACCAGAGCAATCAAATTTCCCTGTGTCTCTCATTTTCGCCATCCATTTTAAAGCTCACTCTACGGTCCAGTGTGGCTACTGTAGCTCCAGCCATCACGCTAACATTCGAGGCAAGCAGGGAGTGGGGAAAAGGCAGGCCTTTCCAATGACCTTTTCACTTTGTGACATATACTTTAGGCTACAGGGAGCATGAGGCCAGTGTGACTTCTCACCTGGACTATCGCAACAGTTTTCTACCTAGGTTCTCTGGACGACAGCAACAGCTTCCTATCTAAGTTCCCTGGACTATGGCAATGGGTTTCGAACTAGTTTCCTTTCCTCCTATGTCTTTCTCCAACCTATCCTCTATAGCACTCAGCACAGACTCAAGTCAACCTATACTTTCCAACTTCCACCTTTACAAAAGTTGCCCCCATAGCAGGATCTCTCTTCCCCTACACCTCCGAAGGTCAAACTCTCACTATCCTCTACAATGGCATTTTGCCTGATCAAAAGTGTTACCTGGACTTTCAGTAAAGACACAGATTCCTAGGCTCCACCTTAACCACTGAATCAGAATCTCCATGAGATGAGCCTGGGCTCCATGTTTCTGAAAGCCCTGGGTGAGCTTCTGAGAAACATTCTTTAAGGTAGAGGTAGTTCAACTCTGATACACAAGAGAATCCCCATTAAAATACAGATGCTCCCTGTTACTGTTTTAAGGAGGGTTGAAGCAGGCCTGGGGATTCATTCAAGTTTTGAACAAACTCCCCAGGCAATGGTCTCCAGAGTCTGAGAACCTCAGCTCATAAGTATCCGCTTAAATCCTGCCTCCTTCTTGAAGCCTTCCCCAAAAAACTGGAGCTCAAGTGCCTTCTCCTATACTGTGAGGGTTGTTCTGAGAAACAAAGAATTCCAACAGTGCCTGGCATGTAGAAAGTGCTCAATAAATGTCAATTCTTCTGATTACTTGTGATATTGTCACCATTCTCCTTCATGCTCTGACTACAGAACCTATCATTGTCGATCACGCCTCCAAGAAACTTAAACATGTTTGGGTTTTGTCAGTAGGTGGTGAGCCCTGGAAGGCAGGTACCTTTTCCTAAACATCAGTGTATCCTCCAGGGCACCTAGCTCACTCTTATGCCCCCAGGAGGTGTTCAGTGAGTAGCTGCAGCATCAATTGAAGGAGGTGGTATTTTCTGACACATTCGTTGTGAATCCAGAATAATTATTACCTTTATACCCCTGACTGCAGGTCGAAATGTCCTGCCTCTCTCCTAATCCACTTTTATGGGACTGTTTCTATGATGAAGCCAACTTCATCTTTTAAAAAAATTATGTAAGTAATACATGAATATATAATTATTATAAAAATACTTAACACAGATAAAGTGAAATTACCCCTTGATTATTGCCTTCCTATTCCAATCTTCTCTACCAGATATAAACACTACTATTATTAGTAGACTGAGCCATATGAAATTGCCACTATTCTACCATTTTTAGCCTATAAGAAGCAATTTCATTGACTTTGACTCAATAGATTGCTATGCGTCCTTTCAGAACTCTCTCCTGTGCATAGGAGGTTTGCTGGTTTTAAAGCATGACTATAAATTATTTGATTATCTTGCCATTACAAGATGGAGTCTATGTCTTGTCCTTCTGAATCTAGGTGGTCTTATGCTTGCTTTAACAGTAGAGTAGCATAAGTAACATGGTTTTCAAGGCTAGATCATAAGAGACCATGACGCTTCTGTTTGTTTGCTGGAATATTCACCATGGGAACCCTGAGAAACCATGTAACAAGTCTGAGGCAGCCATCTTGTGAGGAATCCCAAGCCACATGAAGAGGCCATGTGGCCTCAGTTGACAGTCCTACCTGAATACAACCTTTGAGTTTTCCTAGTTCAGGGAACAGACATGTGTGTGAAGAAGCCACCAGATGATTCCAGCCCCCTGCCATTTGAGTCAACCTTAGCCTTTCATGTCTTCCAACCTGGATCCCCAGACGTTGTAGAGTAGAGAAATCCACTGCATCCTGTCTGAGCTCTTGATCTACAGAATCTGTGAGCGCAATAAAATGGGTGTTTTTTCATGCCACTATGTGGTAGATGGTTTGTTATATAGCAACAGATAACTGATACAGTAGGATAACACCCTGTGATTATGCAACTTATACGAATTCCACCTATATGGGCTCAGAAAGAAAGAATAAAGTAAGGAGAAAACCTATTTAAATAACTAGAGCAGGCGATTCCTCTTGATGGCATATGCCTAGATGAGGGTGAGAATGAAATGGGACATGTGGCTCTCCCAGTGGTTCTCAGCCAAGGGAAATGCTGCCCCCTAGGGACATCTAGAAATATTTGGAAGACTACTTCATTGTTCACTGAAGGGAATGGTGATGGTACACACCCAGGGCCAGAGAGGCAGGGATGCTAAACATCCATCCTGCACAGTGTTGTCCAGCATAAAATTGTCCTGCCCTAAATTCTTAAATACCCTGTTGGGAAACACTGTTTGGTCTCAGCTTCAGAGGGCCTTGCATGGGGTGAGCATCCTAAAGACACACTTTTCTTTTTATTTGAACATTGTGGCCCACAAATGCAAGCTGCCATCTTCATCTGGTGCTTGCAGAAACATTGATCTGTTCCAACACAGCAGGAACCAGACCTGCATTCGACCTAGTAAAGATGGAATGTCCAACCCTGAAGTGCCTCTTTTCTAAGGGATTTTAGAAATAAATTTTGACTGTGTCCGACTGTCACTGTGCTCACTGACTTGTGTAGAAAGAACCTCTCTTCCATGTGATATTCACTTCCACTACTAGGAAATAGAAAGATTCCATAAACACAGATACATAGAAATATATAGATTTTGTGGGGTTGGTTTTAAAATAAGTGATATTAACTCGTCATATTACTTCTAAAATTTTTAAATTTGCAATATATTTTTTGGAAATTTTTGTCTATTAGTACACAAAGATCTACTCAGTTCTTCTTCTTTTTTTTTTTTTTTTTTTTTTTTTTGAGACGGAGTCTCCCTCGTCGCCCAGGCTGGAGTGCAGTGGCGCGATCTCTGCTCGCTGCAAGCTCCGCCTCCCGGGTTCATGCCATTCTCCTGCCTCAGCCTCCAGAGTAGCTGGAGCTACAGGCGCCTGCCACCATGTCTGGTTAAGTTTTTTTTTTTTTTTTTTTTTTTTTTTTGTATTTTTAGTTGAGACAGGGTTTCACTGTGTTAGCCAGGATGGTCTCCATCTCCTGACCTCGTGATCCGCCCACCTCGGCCTCCCAAAGTGCTGGGATTACAGGTGTGAGCCACCACGCCCGGCCTACTCAGTTCTTTTAAGGTGCTGAACAGTTATCTACTGCGTGGATACTGTGTAGTTAATTTAAACATTTACATATTAATCAATAATTAGGCATTTTTTCCTAGGCTTTTATAATCACAAATAATAATACACTAGTGGAAAACTTTGTCCTTGAATTTTTGACTTACCTGAAGGCATTTCCTTAGGATAGGTATCCAAGGGAGGAATTGCTGGGGTATTTGTAATCCTAACAGAGCTTTCCAAATTGCCCTCCAGAATTGCTGAACTATTTTCCATTCTCACCAACAGTGTTTGAGGACATTGGGACTCAAAAAAATGATAGTGAAGGCCTCAGAAGCAGCATCAGAAGTATCCCTTTGACCTTCTCCTGCCCTCCCATCTCTCACTCCTCATTCTCCTCCAAGGCAAGCCATAAAAGCTAGAATCCCTCTTCCCCAAGGCAAGTCAGAGAAACCAAAACCCCCTTTCCCCAAAGCCACCCATAACACCTAAAAATATGACTCCAGCCTCCCCCAACCTTTCCATGTTACAGCTGGCCATAAAGAAATTTAGATTCTCATTCCATACCTGGGAAGAAGAAATGCTATCACAGAGAGGCCAGGATGAATCTGAACAGACAGCCTTGCTAAGATTTTCCACTGAGTCTATTACCATCAGCTCAGACCTTTTTTTTGTCCAGTCACATTTCTACCTGGTTTACTACAGAACCTTCTTCATTGAACCTAAGCATAAGCCAGGTGGCCTTCCCTTTACTTTTGGGTCTTCAATCTGAAGACTCTTGTGTCATGTAAAACTATGATCGAATAAGTTTGTTATGGCTTTTCTTCTGTTAAACTGTCTATTGTCATTTTGTTTGTTTGTTTGTTTGTTTTGTTTCCAGCAGACTTGGACTCAAATACTCAGAAGGAAAGTTTGAACTCCCCTACAAGAATATCCCAATTGTCTCTGGGCTTTTCTTGGACCGTGAATCTAAAGTCTTAGGAAGTGAAATAAGAGAAATCTCCTTATCTGTCCTATCAGGCAGAGAGGGAAGGAATTAGTTCAAATGAATTTAATTTAGTAACTATTCAGCATCTTCTATTAAAAAGCACCTTATTGAGAGGTCTCCAAGACGAGACAGCCTAGCCTCTATCCTTAAAGAGTTCGCAAACTCTCCCACAAACAAAATGTAAATGATGACATTTGAAATGGAGTAAGATAGCACAGAGGTTGGTGGTCCAGGACTCCCAAAGGAAAGAGAGCCAGCCATGGGTCTAAGGAGCTATGAAGCTTTTCTAAAGCAGGTGTGCCCCAAACTGCAAAGGATGGAGAGATTTAGTTACTTGAAGAGGATGAGGTACTTATTTCTTGATGGGCAGTGGCTGGTGTGGGGACACAGAGACACGTGGCGAGGGAGACGATGCAGAGGTGTGTCAGAGGCAGATGGCACACACCATGGGAGCACGATGGACATGTATCTGGCACAGGGTGGGGCAGATGCAACCAGGACTCATGGCTTGATAACAGAGTATGAGAATAAAAGAAAAGGCACCACAGGGGAAGGCTGAAACCCAGGCAAGTTCTTCCACTATCTAAGAACATGCATAGCCAATACTGAACCACAGAATGTAACTAGTTCAGACAGATACCTCCTAAATACAATTATTTCATAAATTGTATCTTTATTGATTTTAATAGCACAGAAAAATGAATTTCACAAAGTACATTACACAACACTTACTTGTAAATCAATGCAAAAAACTGTAGTGTTGGACAACTACTCAACCAGGAGATAAAAACAGAAGGGGAGAAAATAAAGGACAAAATAAAGGTATGTCTTTAGCACGAACAGATGGTTATAGTGTCAGACACCGGGTTATAGTGTCTGAAATTCCTTTTTCAATATAAGCCGCATGTGTACCAGTGCGTGCTTGTGTGTGTGTGTGTGTGTGTGTAGGGGTGTGTATGTATATATATATGTGTGTGTGTATATACACACATACATGCACTGGTACACGTGTGAAAATATGTGTGTATATATAGATATATGTATTTCTTACTGTTATATATTATAACAATTATATATTTCTGATTGTTAAGAAAACAATAGGCTGGGCACAGTGGCTCATGCCTGTAATCCCAGCGCTTTGGGAGGCCGAGGCGGGCGGACCACTAGGTCAAGAGATCGAGACCATCCTGGTTTAACATGGTGAAACCACGTCTCTACTAAAAATACAAAAAATTAGCCGGGCGAGGCGGCGGGTGCCTGTAGTCCCAGCTACTCAGGAAGCTGAGGCAGGAGAATGGCGTGAACCCGGGAGGCGGAGCTTGCAGTGAGCGGACGTGGCACCACTGCACTCCAGCCTGGGGGACAGAGCGAGACTCCACCTCAAAAAAAAAAAAAGAAAGAAAGAAAAAAAGAAAATAATAAAGTATTACAAGAATTAACCACTACATTTAAAGCACCACTTAAGAGCCATTATTGTAAAGGATAATGAAGATAACAATAGAAACAATCATCATCACAAAAAATACAGTGTGTGTCCATAACCCTTTTAAAGCATTTTCACATAGTTAGTGAGCTCTTTCACAATCTCCCTATAGGGTAAGCAAAAGTCTAAATTTTCTGATCACCAAAGTACCAAGCAAGGTTAGCATGAATTAGAGAAGGAATTTTTCACCTGGATTCTAGCCTTCTAAGGTTTCTGGGAGAGACTTTGGAATTATTTCATACCTCTTAACTTGTATGCTATACATGACCATGTGCATTTTTTCCGAGGGGGTGGTCCATAGATTTAACAAACCCATAAGCCCCCAAAAGTTATGAATCATCAAAACAGAGAAAGAAATAGCTATGAATTTGACATTATCAAAATGTTGACATTCACAAAATGTTTTGACATTTTTTAAATGTTACAGTAAGATACATTAATTGATGTCTTTTACCTGTAGCTACATAGATATATGCAAATAAGATTAATAGACACGACTTCTACTTCCGACCATGATGGAGTAATCAAGACAAAATTTACCTTCCTACCTAAGGCTAGAAAAACTGAATGTACACACACATATACACACACACATGTACAGCAACAGTTTCCAGACATCAGACAACAAGCACCAGAGGAGAGCTACCCTTAAGAGCAGAAGAGAAGCAACAAAAGGAGCTCTGCTATTTCTTCAGCTCACTGCCTGGAGAGTTTTCAGACCAGGATGCAGTGAGAGGGAACCACACAGAGCCTGGTGGTCTCACTGAGTGGAGAAAAGAGATTGGAGTTTGAGAAAGCCAGAGTGGCTAAGGTGTGCATGGCAATATACTAAGAGGAGGGAAAAGGTAGAGAGTTCTAAAAATTTGCAAAGGGAGTTCCTCTAGTGTTTTTTTTTTTTTGACAGAGTCTTGCTCTGTCGCCCAGGCTGGAGTGCAGTGACTCAATCTCAGCTCACTGCAACCTCTGCCTTCCGGGTTCAAGCAATTGTCCCACCTCAGCCTCCTGAGTAGCTGGGATTACGGGCATGTGCCACCATGCCTGGCTAATTTTTATATATTTTAGTAGAGACGGGGTTTCACCATGTTGCCCAGGCTGGTCTCAAACTCCTGACCTCTTGATCTGTCCACCTCAGCCTCCCAAAGTGCTGGGATTACAGGCCTGACCCACCACATCTGGCTGTTCCTCTAGTCTTTGGCTGAGCATTGATCTGTGCTCATGTGGGAGGAAATCCCAGAGACCAGAAAGAATGGCCAGAGAGCAGCAGACAGAACCACTCATTGTGCCTACCCAGCACTGGGAATAATTCATTTTCCCACCAGTCAGTGTAGAAACACATGGTATTGAAAGAAATTCTGAGGCAGGTATTGTCATAGCAATAGAGGCATATCAGACCTAGTTGCTCCAGTATAAACAAACTCAGAAATTAGAGTTAACAAACGAGAGCATTTTAATAGTCATTATAAATATACTCGCTATGTCAAAAAGGCAGAGGGAAACATTGGAGATAAATGGAAGCTATAAAAAAGATTGAATCAGACTTCTAGAGATGAAAAGTATAATATCCAAGCTGGAAAAAATACCAGACGGAATTGACAGCAGATTACACACTGAAGATAAAAAGAGAGAGGGAGAGAAAAATTAGTGAACTTGAAGATACGGCAAGAAAAACTTTTCAAAATGAAGCATACAGAAAAAAAGAGACTGAAAAAAATGGATGGAGTATCAGTGAGATGAGGGACAATATCAAGTGGCCCAACATACAAGCAACTGGAGTCCCAGAAAAGCCAGAGGGGAATGAGGCAAAGAATATTTAAATAAATAATGGCTAAAAGTTTTCTAATTTTAATGAAAATTACAAACCTGTGATCCAAGTAGCTCAACAAACCCCATGCAAAAGACACATGAAGAAAAACTTGCCAGTCACAGAATAATCACATTACAGAAGGCCAATGAAAATAAAGACAAAACCTTAAAAACAGCCACAAGCAAAAAAAAAAAAAAAAAGATGCATTATTTACAGAGAACCAAAGATAATATTATCAACAATCTTCTCATCACAAACTATGTAAGCTAGAAGACAATGCAGTGATTTCTTTAAAATACAAAAGAAATTCTATAGTGAGATAAAAATATTTTTAAAATAATGGTGAGAAAGGGTCTCTTTCAGCCAAGCAAATCCTGAGATAATTTATTACCAGAATTTATTTCTCATTATGCTGATATACGGGCTGAAGCTCTTCAGCGAGAAAGAAAATAAGACTAGTTTGATCTAGTCTTATTCCTGAGGAGGAATAAAAGAGTACCAGAAATAGTAAATATGAAAGGCAGTTTTCTCACTTTTGTAAATATTTTTGAGAGCTAATTGGCTATGTAAAGCATAAATAACTATAACGTACTGTGGAGTTTAGACCACATACAGTGTAAAATGAATAACAGTAGCATAAGGCATAGGAGGGAGGAAATGAAACTATAGTGCTGCAAGGTTCTGACAATATCATATTATTTGAGGGACACTGCGATAAGTTAAAGATGTATATTGTAAACCCTAGAATAACTATTTGTTTAAATGGACAATGATGAATGGCTAATAAGCTAAAGTAAAGATAAAACAGAATCATAAAAAATACTGAATTAATCCACAAGAAGTTAAGAAAACAAGATAAAATAAATGAAGATCAGATATGTATAGAAATGAATAGGAAAACAGTATACTTAAATACAACCATATCAGTACTTACACTAAATAGAAGTGGTCTAGAAACCCTTAACTAAAAGACACAGATTGTCAGATTGGATAAAACGTCAAGACCCATCTATATTCTAACTATTTTTAAAAACATTCTAAATATTAAATAGAAAAATTTTTAAAGAATATAAAAAGACACAGCATCCATTTTAGTGGCAGATGTTGATACTAAGAGAGGTTATGCATGTGTGAGTGCAGAGAGAATATGGAAAATCTTTGCACCTTCTTCTCAGTTTTCCTGTAGACCTAAAACTGCTCTAAACAATAAAGTCTGGATTTTTTTTAGCAAATGGCAAGGCATGCAACCACTAATCAAAAAAAAATTAGAATGATGGTATGAATCTTAGAAAAAGTAAATTTTAGAACAGAGAATATTACCTAGGATAAAGAGGGACATTTCATAATGATAAAAGGGTCCACTCATGAAAAGAGCAAAAAAAAAAAAAAAAAAAAAAGCTAAATGTGCATGGACTTAATAAAAGAACATCAAAATACATGAAACAATAAACAATATAACCAAAAGAAGAACTAGACATATCTAATTACAGAGCCCTCAATATCCTTCTCTCAATAATTGATAAAAATGTAATACTGGCTTAACGTTTGAAAATTAATCCGTGTAATTCACCACATTAACAGATTAAAACAGAAAAACCATCCTTCTTAATAGATGTAAAAATAATTTTAAAATTTTAACAGCTACTTGATAAAAACTCTCAGCAAAATAGGAATAGAAACGAACTTCCTCAATCTGATCAAACACATCTAAAACCCTATAGCTAACCCTATACCTAGTGGAAAAGGCTGAATACTTCCCCTATAAGAACTGGAACAAGGCGAAGATGTTCACTGCCTCATTTTATTTGCTATTGCACTAGAGATCTAGCCAGTAAAATAAGGCAAGAAAAGGAAATGAATATGCAAAGAAATTAAAAAGAAACAATTAAAACTGGCTTTTATTGTAGACTAAATGATTATTTTTGTAGAAAATTCTAAAGAATCTACAAAACAGTTATAACGAATAAGTGAGTTTAGCAAGGTCAGAAGACAAAAGGTCACTATACAAAGATAATTTATATTTCTATATATTGCCAAAGAAAATTGGAAATTAAATATGAAAAAGCCATCTATGATAGCATCAAAATTATAATTCTTTAAGTGTAAGACCTGTACATGAAGAACATTTATGAGAAAACATAAAACATCCCAAATAAATGGAGAGATATATCACATGCTCATTGACTAAAAGATTCCCTATGATGATGATGGTGACATCCATTCTTCCTAGTCAAATTCCCAGCAAGCTGTTTTTGAGAAATTCACAACCGAATAAAAGAAACACAAAGGACTTAGAATAGCAGAAACAATTTTTAAAAAGCAAAACAAAGTTGGAGGCTTTACAATTATTTGATTTCAAGATATTATAAAGCTGAAGTTATCAAGACTGTGTAGTATTTGCACAACAACACAGAAGGCAGTGTCTACAAATTGACCCACGCATACATGGTCAATTAAATTTCAACAAAGATGTCAACACAATTCAATGGAGAAAAGATAATCTTTTAAATAAATTATCCTAGAACATTGGATATCCATATCTAGACCCTTCCCTCACACTATGTACAAAAATTAACTCAAAATGGATCATAGACCTAAATGTAAAAGCTGAATTATAAAACTTCTAGAAAAAAAGAGGAGAAAATATTAATGCTTTGAGTACAGCAAAGTCTCTAAATAGGTAAAGATTATTTATGTCTTTAGAACTTAAAAACTTAAAGTTCTTTACAGTAAATATGAAAGATAAAAGAAACAATTGATAAATTGAACTTCATCAAAATTAAAACCTTTTAATATTTGACATCCTGATAAGAAAATGAAAAGGCAAGCCATAGACTGGGAGAACCAAATACCTACCACATGGTCTTCCTTACAAGTGGCAGCTGAATAATGAGACCACATGGAAACAGGGAGGGGAACAACATACACTGGGGCCTGTTGGGGGAGACATGGGGGAGGGGAGGAGCATCAGGAAAAATAGCTAATGCATGTCGGGGTTAATACCTGGGTGATGGGTTCATAGGTGCCGCAAACCACCACGGCACACATTTACCTATGTAACAAACCTGCACATCCTGCACATGTACCCCAGAACTTAACATAAAATAAACCAAACCAAACCAAAATAAAATATCTGCAAGACATATATTTGATGAGAGATTTGCATCCAAAAATATGAAGAACTCCTAAAACTCAATTATATGAAATCAAAATATCCAACAAATATGAGCAAGGGATTTGAACAGGCATCTCACCAAAGCATATCTAAGAGGATGGCAAATAAGAATATGAGGGCCAGTAAGATGCTCAACAACAATAATCATTAGAAAAATAGCAAATTAAAACCACTATGGGATATCACTTCACATTTTTTGATATGGCCATATTTAAAAAGTATTGGGGGGAATGTGGAAAAACCAAAATTCTCATATATTGCTGAGAGAGAATGCAAAATGTTAGTCACTCTGGAAAACAGTTTGATGATTTCTTATAAAGTTACACTTACCATATAAGCAAGCCAATAATTTCACTCCAAGGTATTTATTAAAGAGAAATAAAGGCTCATATCCACCTATAAAGACTTGAATATGAACGTTTATAGTAACTTTATTAATTGCCTAAAACTAGGAAGAGCCCAAATGTCCATCACCTGTGAATTGTGGCATACCCATAAAGTGAAATATTACATAGCCATGAAAAAGAATGAGCTCCAGATACAGGCAACAACATGAACGACTGTCAAAAGCAATATACTAAGTATAAGGAGCTAGACACAAAAGTTTCCATGCGGAGTGATTTCAATTTTATAAAACTCTAGAGCAAGCAAAACTATAGTGATAGAAAGCAGGTGCAGAGTTGCTAGTGGTCAGGGGGTGGTGAGAAGGGATCCACTGTAAAGGGGGACAAGCAAGCTCCTAGGGTAATGAGATGTTCTATTTCACATTGGTGGCAGTGGTTACAAGACTACATACATTTGTCCAAACTCATTGAAATGTACACTGAAAATTGATTAATTTATCTTATGTAAATTATGCCCCAATAAAACTGACGAAGAAATTACATCCAAAAAGTAACAATCCAATTAGCTAAGTTAGCTAATTACAGTGAGTTCAAAATAGCTTATACAAACCACTGTGGTTCTCAGAGATAAATGGATTTATTCTAAGATGACAGCAAACTCCAGGGCATTCAGCGTAACTGGGGGAAGAACAGCACACTGAAAGTATTGGGAATCTTTGAATGAAAGAACCCAGGAACCACCTCAGAGACATGAAAGCCACCTCAGAGCGTCCAAGAAATCCCTTTAATTTTGTAGGGATCCAATTTACACACTTACACACATATACTCATACATGCATGTATACATACATGTACACACACACACATATATACACATACACGTACATTTTTAATGACTATTGTATTGATATAAGATGGTCAATTAGGTTTTACTTTTTTTTTAAAGTTAGAGATGGAAGTAAATGGTTCCAACACTACTATATTGGAGCAACTGCATCCCCTTGAACTTGCTTAATGATAACCAATCCCCTTAACATGGGCTGCAACAGAGCAGGAAATGATTGATTTTTAATGATGTGTACAGTATGTAAAGGATGTATTTAACCCTGTGTGTGCACATACATAGGCAGGGGATTTGGCAATATATTTTTTCACTGTATAGGATCAGGTTGCATGTGCCAAATAGCAGGGAGAATTCCTCTAAGACCCATATATCCGACATCTGACTGACACCCCACCTGGATGTCCAAACTGCACTCATGCTCTTCCGCCTACCACCTGGACTTCCGTCAGAGTTCCCTCCCTCCAAGGCCACAATCCAGAAACCAGGGGATCCCTCCTGACCATCTCAACTTCCACATTCCATCTTTTAGAATATCTGGTCTTCTTGATTTTACCTTCTGATCACCCCTAGACATGCCCACTTCTCTCCATCTGACCACACTATCCCTGTCCAAGCCATCACCGTCTCCCTCCAGAGGGGCGGTGTTAGCCTTCTCATGGGTCTCTGTATTTCCATTACTGCCTTCTATCCAGCCTCCTCACTGCAGCCAGATGGGTCTTTAAAAATGTAAATGTGTGTGTGATTATTTGATTAACGTCTGTCTGCTTCCAACTGTACTACAGAACACACCATGTTTGTTTTGCTCACAGGTCCTAGGACAATGACTAACACACTGTAAGTGATTCATAAATATTTGTTAAATAGAAAAAAGTGTGGGAGGATTAATTGATTTCATGAGGATAAAGTAATCAGAGGAGCAACGCTGAAAACAACATCTGGGCCCACATCAGCCTCCAGTGATGCTGTAATGAGATATGAGTCTAATATACAGTTGCCATTTCCAATCACACTGGGCTCAGGAGAAGGTCTTTGAAATTAATGACCAATATGTGCATGTTTACACATACCGGCTTCCATAACATTCCCAGATCTAACTCTTTCTACTGCTGTACACTCCAAGCCATACTGATAAACTCTTTGCTACCTAAACGCACAATAAAGATGCATTAGCATCAGCTCTTATGTACAGACCACTTATTCTGAGCCAGGCACCACGCTAGGCACTTGCACGAATCACTTCTCTTCAATACCATTCGTGTTGCTCATCATCTCACTTTTCAGATGAGACAACCAAGGTTTCAGAGAAGTTACTAAACTTACCCAAAGGCACACAGCTGGCAAGTAACAGAGGTAGAATTTGACTGTAGGTAGCTGATTTCAGAACACACATATTGATTTCCACATTTATTTTCTACTAACATGTATCAAATCAATATCATGCTCATCAACGTTATTTATAGGCACATAGCTTTGCCAAATTGATAACCTATGAGAAAGTGCTCTATGTACGGAAGAATCAAGACCATGATGCAAAGATGCTACATGGCTAAAGATCAACAAGAGGCCATGGATGGGTGAGGACGATTAGGTTTTGCTCCCTGGGGACAGCCTGGACTTTCGATGCCTGGAGAGGTGGCAGGGAAACCTCAGATCAGCTGGGAAAGCACAAGAAAAAGAAACAGGATGCTCAGGAAAAGTGAGGTCCAGTCATATAGAGGTTTGGCAAAAACACACATTAACTGCTTCTTCACGGTGCTTGCAGTTGGTCCAAAGATTCAGGTGCTGCAGCACTCGTTCTAATTTTGTTATCCTTCCTGGGCAGGGCTTCCTTGAGCACATGCCCAGAACACATTATTAACTCTCCCCACAGGATGCAATCAAGGGTTGACTTGGGTCTTGGGGCAGTCATTTAAGAAGGCAGGCTCAGAAATCTACTGCAGGCCTGGCCCTTCTTGTAAAATAACAAGGAAGTGTGTCAACTCTCCACATCTTACAATCTCACTCCCCCTTGCCTGGACTATCTTGTCAAAGTATGGAGGCAATGGTGGTTTTCTCCTCCTTTAAGAAGAGGACATTCAGTAAAAGATTGGATTTAAGATATCCCTGAAAGGTAGGATTTGATTCCCAGCACACCTCAAGAATCAGTCTCAGTATATAAAAGGCAGTCCTCACAAAACCACAGCTTGATCACCTAGAAGAGGATGAATACATTCACATTATTGAATGATGCTGCTTTACCACTCAGGGATGAACACACCATGGAATGTTTGGTGGCCAGGCAGCCCCATCAGAGAGATGCTAGAAGGGACAGAGTGGGCTGGGCATAGTGGCTCACGCCTGTAATCTCATACTTTGAGAGGCAGAGACGGGAGGATCGCTTGAGCCAGGAGTTTGAGGCCAGCCTGGGCAACATAGTGAGACCCTGTCTCTACAAAAAAAAAAAAAAAAATAGAAAAATTAGCTGGGGGTGATGGCACACACCTGTAATCCCAGCTTCTCAGGAGGCTGAGGCAGGAGGATCAATCAAGCCCAGAAGATGGATCAAGCCTGGAAGGTTAAGGCTGCGGTAAGCCTTGATCGGACCACTGCACTCCAGACTGGACAAAAGAATGAGACTGTGTCTCCAAAAACAAAACAAAACAAAAACAAAAAAAAGGGACAGAGTGCACGCAAGTGTCTGTGTGTCTTCAAGTTGAGCACTGATGTCATAGCGATCATTTAAATCAGGTTGGCCACAGACCTTCAGACAATAAGTAAACATGCGGTTGTGGTATGTACCAATAAAATTTTATTCATGGGCACTGAAATTTCGATTTCACATAATTTTCATGTGCCATGAAATAATTATTATTCTTTTGGCTATTGCAAACCATTTGAAAATGTGAAACCATTCTTAGCTCACGAGCCACACAAAAACAAGCAGAGAATGAGATTTGACCCATTGGCCATACTCATGATTTAAATCATCCTAGGTATGTGGTTCATCAGTTGGGAAGAAGAGCTGTTTAAAATGTATGCAACAAGCTCATCCTTAAGTGAGCTCTCCTGCATCCCAGGGCGGTACCGAGTGGTCACATCACAGATAACGTACTGCAGTTCAGGGCCAACTTCAACAACAGGGTCCCAAGTGGTAGATTAATCTCCAGGATTGCTTGGACATGGCCATTTTAATTAACACCTAAATTTAATTGACAACTAATAGCCAGCAGGATTTTCTGCTTAATAAAGCAAACAAAGGATTTATTTGAAGAAGGATGAGGTTTTATTTAATTCCTTAAAAAAAAAAGAAAAAAACCAACACCATGTGTGTCCACAGAGTGATGGAAAGAGATGTATCCATTGGATAATTTTTAATTAAGGTGAATGAACCCTTGCGAGCTAAAAGGTTTTCTTAGGGGAAAGGTCTCAAACTGTTAACACATCAATATGTTTCTGTCCATTAGCTTTTCCCAGGGTGACAAGCATGGCCTTAACAGCAATTTGAAAGGAGGTTTTTTCTGTATCTTCAGGGCTGTTTAGTGATGAGGTCTTAGAAACCATGGAAACTTCCCTGGGGGGGTCAAACTTCAACTGTAGCTCTTAATGACAAATCGTTACCTGGGGTTATCAAAACAAGTTACACAAGCTGGCTATGTGCTGGGCCTAAATTCCAAGCAGATACACAATACCCAAAGCTCTAGGTGCTACTGAAGCTTTTACAGAAAAGAGTCATGCAGAAAACGCTCACGCCAGCATCGATGACATGCTATGCATCGTGCTGCACATACAGTATCTCATTTAATCCTCAAAATGAGCAATGAAGTAGTTACTGAAGGAGCCCGGTATGTCACCCTCAAATATGCCACTTGGACATAAGAATTGTGTTTGAGCTGAAGGCAACTAAGAAGCAACAAATGGAGCAAAATCTCTCTCTACCTACCCCCTTTTCTGCCTAAGGGCAGGATATAAATTCTCCTTTACTAGAGACGACCCCAGATTCTTACAGCACCAGAGGAATCCACACACAAACCTTACTCCATTAGTTTCCCCATGTATTTCCCTTCCCACACTTTCCCGGCCTTAGAAGCCTAAAACCACCTTCCTTTGCCCTGTCATTTATCTGCTAATGTATTGTCCTTTGTGAAAGATTAGTTATAGGAGCAGGAGCTGTAAGCCACCTCTTTGAGTTACTCATTCCTTGGGTATTTCCAACGTACATATGAGATATACATATTAATAAACTTGTTTGTTGTCCTCTTGTCAATCAGTCTTTCATTATAGGGACCCCTGCTGAGAACTTAGAAGGGTAAAAGGAAAAGGATTTTGCAATGGTCTGAATGTTTACATTCCCCCAAAATTCATATGTTGAAACCGAATCACCAATGTGATGATATCAGAAAGTGGGGCCTTTGAGAAGTGATGAGATCATGAAGACGGAGCCCCTGTCAATGGGAGGGGTGTCTAATACACTTCGGATATCTCTCCCCTGCAAATCTCATGTTGAAATGTGATCCCAAGTGTTGCAGGTGGGGCCTAATGGGAGGTCATGGGGGTTTGGGTCATGGGGGCGGATCCCTCATGAATGGCTTGGTGCCAGCCCAAGTATTGAATGAGCTCTCTACATGCTCTATTCCTTCACGGGAAAGCTGATTGTTTAACTCTTTCCCCATTTGCTCCAAGAACACTCACCCACAGCACCTGCAGCTGGACCCAGCATTTACCCAGAGATAACTTTCCCACAAAATAGCTCACTTTTATTATTATTTTTGCTTTGCTGTGAGTATATCGACTTTGGAAGCAAAAGACATCATTCTGTTTCTAGCATTCTGGTTTCAGTACCGGTATTTCCATTTACAAAATATAGTAATTCTCAACCACTGAAAATGTCAAATCCTAGAACACGTAGCATTCCTACACGTGATGTTAACAACGCTCTGGAACAGTTGCTGGCCGAAGATTCATTTGATGAGTCTGATTTTTTCCAAAATAGACAATTCTGATGATTCAGATGATTCTGACGTGAGTTCTGTTAAGAAATAACTGCAAGAATGGTTTTTATCTTTTATTTTCACATTGAAAGTCAGATTTGCTTCAGCCTCAAAGAGCTTGTTTACGTAAAATTAAATGAGTGCCAGCAGCAAGCTGCACTTTGTTTTCTAAACGTGAAAACAGTTAAAGAGCCTGGCACCTCCCTGCTCTCTCTTGCCACGTGACACCTGTTCCCTCTCTGCCTTCTGCCATGAGTTGACACTTCCTGAGGCCCTCACCAGAAACCAAGCAGATGCTGGTGCCATGCCTGTACGGCCCGCAGAATCATGAGCCAAATGAACCTCTTTTCTTTATAAATTACCCAGTCTGAGGTATTCCTTTACAGCAAGGCAAAATGGACTAACCCAGTGCCCTTATAAGAGAGACCCCAGAGGTCAGGCGTGGTGGCTCACGCCTGTAATCCTAGCACTTTGGTAGGCCGAGGCAGGCAGATCACCTTGAGGTCAGGAGTTCAAGACCAGCCTGTCCAACATGGAGAAATCCCATCTCTACTAAACATACAAAAATTAGCCAGGTGTGGTGGCACATGCCTGTAATCCCAGCTACCAGGGAGGTTGAAGCAGGAGAATCGTTTGAACCCAGGAGGCACAGGTTGCAGTGAGCTAAGATCGCACCACTGCACTCTTGCCCCTTCCTTCCTGTGAGGACATGATGAGAAGGCGCCATCTATGAACCAGGAAGCTGGCCCTCACCAGACACTCAATCTGCTAGTGTTCCAACTCTGGACTTCCCAGCCTCCAGAGCAGTGAGAAATATGTTTATGCTGTTTATAAGTTCCCCCCAGTTTATGTTATTTAGTTATAGCAGCCCAAATGGACTAAGACGTATTTGGTCCCTCTCTTACAGCACCATTAATATTTCTATTTTTAAGATAGGGAAACTGAAGTTCAGAAATGATAGATGATTTGCTCAAGGTCTCTCAACAAAATACTTATTAAATGCCTGTTGCTGCCAATCACTATGCTGAATGCCGTGGATGGAGTTTGGATCTGGTGGGACAAGCAGACACTCAAATAATTACACAGGTGCATGTATAATTATGAACAACGATAACTGCTAGGAAGAAAGAGGTTGGGGAGTGGCAAGAGTGTACATCAGCTCATCAGTGCCAGCAATGTGTCCTGACCCCAAAACCATTTGATTGCTTAACCACATGGAGAAGTAAAAATACAGAAGATGTAAAAATACATGAACCCTTTAATGATCATGCGTCTTTTCTAGGGCCGCCATAACAGATCACCACAACCAACTGGCTTAAAATAACATAAATCTATTGTCTCTCAGTCTTGGAGAAGAGAAGTCCAAAATCAAAATGTCAGCAGAGTTGCTTCTTTCTCGGGGCCTCCCAGAGAATAGCAATTCCACATCTTTCTCCCCATGGCAAGTGGCTGCCGGCAACTCTTGGCATTCCCTGGCTTGGAGATGCGTCACTCCAGTCCCCGCCTCCCTTGTCACGTGGCCTTCTCCCTGTGTGTCGGTCTTGGTGTGTCTTCTCTCCATGTAAGAACACCAGCCATATCCCCGCCCCGGTGACCTCTTTTTAACTTAGATTTCATCTGCAAAGATTATGTTCCTAAATAAGATCACATTCACAGGTACCAGGGCTTAGGATTTCAACATAGCTTTTTGGGAAATATAAATTAACCCAAAACCATGATCTACACCATCTTTTGGTTTCCTTTTCCTCTTCAAAGTTTCCATTATCACCGCAGAGCCTGAAGGAATCAATACAAGGTCCGTCTTCTGGGTCTGAAAAAGCAATTCAACCCTAATTGAATGGTGGACAGTTTTAAATGACTGCTGCTGCCGTGATCAGGGGGCTGAGGGCCAGAGAGGGCCAGGAAATGCTGCTGAAGAAAGATCTTTTGAGTAACGTGTAAGTTTTTTGCAGCAGCACCCATTTTAAGGGTGTCTTCTTTGCCTTCCCAAAGTCAAAGGCATCTAGAAAAACCCCTTTCACCACTCAACCGTGGGGACAGCCCTTTACAGGCATTTTTTGCAGAAGACATTTTTAGAAGAGAAGATTCCCACCAACAGCACCTTGGCACTCTATGGACGGTGACAGTGGCAAGCCAATGGCAGAACGAACACCTGGGATCAAAGAACTGCCAAGAACAAAGTCCACAGGGGGACAGCCTAAAGCCCCATGTAACACAGAGGATGAGATCTGGGAAACTGAGAACCTTCCTGGCAATCACAAGGTGGCCCAAGGAAGCAACTGGTCAAGAGAGACCCAGTCCAGGCAAGACAGATGAAGAGCAATCAGGAAGTAAAATGAGGTACGAATGTGTGTATGAATCAATCACACCACTGGTCAGCCGTGCAACCCAGGGCAAGCGACAGTCCTCCTCTGCACAACGGCATCCTCACCTCGCATCTTTAGTTCCATTCTCAGTCATTCATGGGTTGATTCTGCAGAACCTAGTGTTCCTCAGGGCCCCACAGCCAGCTCACAGTGCACCATGGGAGAGTTGAGAGCAAGAGTCTGCAAACTTTTTATAGAAAGGGTCAGATGATAAATATTTTAGGCTTTGCAGGCCAAACTCTGTCCCAATTACTGAATTCCACTGGGGTCAGGTGAAAGCAGCCGTCGGTAATATGCACAACAGTGGTTCTCAAGCAGGGGTCATTTTGCCCTGCAGAGGACATTTGGCCATATCTGGAGACATTTTGGGTAGTCACCACTAGAGATGTGAACTAGTTTGCTAGGGCTCTCCTAACCAAGTACCACAAACTAGGTGGCTTAAACAATCGGAATTTATTGTCTCACAGTTCTGGAGGCTGGAAGTCTGAGATAGGGTGTTGGCACAGGTGGTTCCTTCTGAACTGTGAGGGAGAATCTGCTCCTTGCTCTCCTCTAGCTTCTGGCAATCTTCAGCGCTCCTTGGCTTGTAGATATATCACCCGGATCTCTGCTTTCATCTCTCTTCACGTGGTGTTCTTCCAGTGTGCTGACCTGTCTCCATTTCTCTTTTTTTTTTTTAAGATGGAGTCTCAATCTGTCACCCAGGCTGGAGTGCAGTGGCACAATCTCGGCTCACTGCAAGCTCCACCTCCCGGGTTCACGCCATTCTCCTGTCTCAGCCTCCCAAGTAGCTGGGACTACAAGTATGTGCCACCACACCCGGCTAATTTTTTGTATTTTCAGTAGAGATGGGGCTTCACCGTGTTAGCCAGGATGGTCTCAATCTCCTGGACCTCGTGATCCGCCCGTCTCGGCGGATCCACCTGCACAAATATGAGCCACCACGTCCAGCCTACATTTCCCTTTCATATAAATCCCACCCTAATGACCTCATCTTAACTGTTTACATCTGCAAGAGACCTCTTTCTAAATAAGGTCACATTCCGAGGTCCTAGGGGTTAGAACTTTCCCATATGAGTTTCGGGGGGCGGGGACACAGTTCAACTCATAACAGGGTGCCACTGACGTCTGGTGGGCAGAGGCCAAGGATGCTACTAAACATCCTACAGTGCACAGGGCAGCCCCACAGCAAAGAACTATTCAGCCCAACTGTCGCTGCTCTCCCTGGTGCAGACTGTCTTGGGTAGGTGGCTTCAGAACAGGATGGCTTTCCCCGGGAAGGAGCAAAACAATCGTTTTTCAAGGAACTGCATTTTTGTTCTGAGCATGCACAAGTACAAAAATTTGGTCTTATGGCTGGGCGCGGTGGCTCAAGCCTGTAATCCCAGCACTTTGGGAGGCCGAGACGGGCGGATCATGAGGTCAGGAGATCGAGACCATCCTGGCTAACACGGTGAAACCCCGTCTCTACTTAAAAAAAATACAAAAAACTAGCCGGGCGAGGTGGCAGGCGCCTGTAGTCTCAGCTACTCGGGAGGCTGAGGCAGGAGAATGGCGTAAACCCAGGAGGCGGAGCTTGCAGTGAGCCGAGATCCGGCCGCTGCACTCCAGCCTGGGCGACAGAGCGAGACTCCGTCTCAAAAAACAAACAAACAAACAAACAAACAAATCTGGGTGACTTTTTTAAAAGTCTGCCCACATCAGCTTATTTTAAAGTAACAAAATGTCTTCTGCCCCCTTTCTGTTCCATGCCAACCCCTTATCTGTACTGCTCCTTTGTTCCCAAGGAGTGTGCTTCTGCTGTTTTATTTTTTGCACCTTGATGTGTGCTGAGGTAGATTAATACACCTTCTAAAGAAATTCATTTTCTCCTCTCTTGCAACAAAGGTGATCCACAGGAGAAATAAATCACGGGAAACAACCATTAGCACAAGAGTGAGTTCTGCCAGAGGCGGCAGAAGGAACCTCCATTGCAGTTGCTTTAACTTATGTATATTTCAGCACCAAGACCGAGTGGTAAATAAAAATTAAAATTAACATTTAAATGAACTCTGATTGCACTGAGGATTTTTGTAATTCTCATGGGTAAATGTTACACTAAAAAGACCAAATATTTATATTCAAATTTCCCATTATACAACCACTTAATACAAATAATTAACAATATGAGCCAACTATTTCATTCCTGGCAGCCCCCTCACCCCCTCTTCTTTTTTTTTCCTTCAGTGACCAAAAACACAGGGAAACTGTTCTCAAATGAGAAATAAATCACAGATCTAAAATTACTTCCTCTCCTAACTTCTGCACAAAATCAAAGTTCAACATGAGTCGACACGAATGAAAGCAAACACATTTCACTTAGAGGGTGGAAAAGGAAATTACAGATGACCTGGTCCAACACCTTTATTTCATTGACGATAAAAATCGAGGCCCAGAGAGAAGCAATTTGTCCCTAAGACACGGAGTAGGTAATGGGCAGAGGCAGGCTTGGAACCCAAGTCCCTGCATCTCAATCCATTGCTAATAAAAACGTATGCAATTAGGATTCTTTTTGACACCTCATTAATGCTTAAAAGCCCTCAGATACACTTGAGACCAGTTCTGCCCTTAGACCTGGGCTAGAAGGTCCCCTGTCCTAGGTTGCCCTCTGTAGAGGGCCCTGCTCTAGTTCCCTCCCAGATGTGCCCCCCTGCCAACTATCCCTGCACCCTCCCACAGCTGTCCAGACCTCTAAGTACCCAGGACCCCAGAATTTCTGTCAAACGACCCCAAACCTTCTTCTAAGACTGGGACAGGCTTTTCCCCAGGTCCATCCCCAGGAGAGGGTCCCATTGCTGATGTGTGTCCACCTCTCAGCCCGGGATGGTCAAGGGGTTCTGGTTTGCAGAGGATGTAGACAGATCTTGGGCATGGAGGTTAGGATATCCACAGGTATGTTGGTGGGGAGGGGCTCTTTGTGAGGTGGCACAGAGTCAGGGTTGAAGAAAGAGGCTGGGAACCAAAGACGGGTTTCCCCAGTAGCCATGAGCACAGACTATTGTGGAGTTCAGACTCCTGTGTTCAAACCTGGCTTTCCAGGTGCATTTGTGAGGTAAGGGAATGGAACATACTTCACTTAGCAGTCTGTTAGCTGAGTTGACAATTCTCACATATTTAGACATATAGTGTGTGAACCTTCCTTTGTACTATTGTCCAGGGCCCTGCAAATGTCAGGGATGTGTAGTTTGAGACAGAGCAGCAGCCTGAGGCCTGGACTGGACCAGCAGAAATATTTTGTTCTATTTCCAGAATGTTCACCAAGACAGACAGATAAAAGATAAAACCAGAAATACCATTTGACCCAGCAATCCCATTACTGGGTATATACCCAAAGGATTTTAAATCATTCCACTGGAAAGACACATGCACACGTATGTTTATTATGGCACTTCCCACAATAACAAAGACTTGGAACCAATCCACATGTCCATCAGTGGCAGACTGGATAAAGAAAACATGGCACATACACACCATGGAATACTATGCAGCCAATAAAAACAGATGAGTTCCTGTCCTTTGCAGGGACATGGATGAAGCTGGAAATCATCATTCTCAGCAAACTAACACAAGAGCTTCTGATTTTCTAATCAAACACCGCATGTTCTCACTCGTAAGTGGGAGCTGAACAATGAGAACACATGGACACAGGGAGGGGAACATCACACACCGGGGCCTGTCGGGGGTGGGGGGCTAGAGAAGGGATAGCATTAGGAGAAATACCTAACATAGATGACAGGTTGATAGGTGCAGCAAACCACCACCATGGCATGTGTATACCTGTGTAACAAACCTGCACATTCTACACATGTACCTCGGGAACTTAAAGTATAATAAAAATTGTTTTAAAGATAGATAAAATAATAAAATGAAATAAAATAGGAAAGAACTTGAATGTCTTCTGTTCCCAATTCCATGTAGCTCCCTGCATGCATTTATTCCTGGTACACTAGAGTCTGTGACCACTGTTGAATTCTTCAGCTCTCCTGACATACACAAGGTTAATCTTTCTTGTTTCTATCTCTGCGTACTCACTGTCTCGGGTTCTCAGATTTCAGAAAGCAATATAAATATTGATAGCCTCTTTCTTCTCTTTCTTTCTCAAACGCAGTTCTTGCTGCATTCAATTGCAAAGCTGATCACAGGTGCCTTGGGTGGGATGTGCATTCCTCTCCATTGCCTTACGCCGCCATCATTCACTATGTTTTAGCTCCTTCTACCATGACCTGAAGAAGAGTAACTTTTAGAGACTCAGAACCAGCCCTGATTTTAAAAGACTCCCATCAGTGGGATCAGCAGAGTAGGTAAATGGCCTCTAGAATCTACAATTTTTTTTCTCAGTGGTAGTAAATTCCAAAAGGCAAGCAGGTGTCTGAATTAGTAGGTGAGGAGAAAGTATGTCTGGGCGTCCCTAGTGCCAGACATAAAACACACATGATCTCATTTTGCCCTTACATATCGCAGGAGGGAGGTGTCATTGTTCCAGTTTACAGGAGAGGAAAGCAGAAGTCCAGAGTGATTAAGCAACCTGTCATGGGTCACGCAGCTAGAACTAAAGCTAGGACTCAAACCTGGGTCAGTCTGACTTAGGTGTGCACACTCGTTCTGTTTTCCTGGGCCATCTCTCACCAGTGAAAGGATACCAGGGCTTTCATAATTATTATTGCAAAATGTTTCACACACATTTTTCCCACAGTTGATATTCATTACAACCCTAGGAGATCAGTATTATTAGCCCCCTTTCCAGGTAGGTGGAGGCACAGAGTGTTGGAGAGGTCTTACCCATGCCATCCCCCTTGGTAAGTGGTGAAATCCCCAGTCAACATGGAGTCATTACCATCCTTCCGAGGCCCCGGAAGAAACAGATGAAGGTGCACCACAGCTGGGGCTTGCTCTCTCTTGACTCAGAACCAAGTCCTCCTAGTCCTAGATGAAAAAGCCCTAGCAAATTGGAGAAGCAAAAACACAACACAAAACTAAAAACACTAAATGGCATTTAATGTACAATAAGATCACATCAACTGAACACTCACCGCACTAGGCCCTGTGCAAAAAGACAACTTTATAACGTAAATATCGTCATCATCACCATCATCATCCTCATCCATCATCACCATCCGTCACCATCATCCCCATTTCACAGGTGAGGATACAGACGCATGAAGAGATCAAATTACTTAAGTTAGCAAAGTTAGAACTTGCTGGGATAGTATTTCAGTCCAGATGGTTCCACGTGAAATTCTGCATTCTTGATACTTATCCTAAACAGAGAGCCACCTGATACTACAAACATGACTGATAAGATAAAATAGAAACTCAGGTAGATCCTGAGGGTCTCCACGCCTTGCAGTTGGGAGGAGCAGAATTCTTGCAGCTCAGGTTTCCTTAGTGGGCTGTTCCCACCTACTCAGGCAGAACCGCCAGCTCTTGCCAAGCACCCTTCCCTCACCACAAGGAGTTCTGGGAATTGACAAAGGCTGCCTGACATGTGCTAAGCACCACGTCCTTTATGCCCTTCCACCAGAGCTCCTTGGGAGAGTTTGCTGCAGGAGGTGCCCACTAGGGACACACCCGAACCTGCTGAGGACACACCATGTCCAAGTGAGGATGCTGCCCCCATCTTCCCAGAGCTGCCAGCCCTCACAATGCCGACAGGATGCTGAGTTCCATGCAGGAATGGGAGGGCATCCTCTCTACACAAATACACATTGGACAATCCCTGGTCATCTGGGCCCCCAAAGCATGTTTGCAGAACCACACAAAATCTGTCATGGAAAGAGCTCTGTTTGTTTCTGACTGTAGCACCCCTTTGTACTCTTGGAACCTACGAGATCGGGCAAAGCTCAAGAGGGCATGCTCTTGTGCCTGTCCCTAGAACTCTCTGTTCCTTCATCCAGCCAAACAGTCCCCCACCAGACTCCAGACCAAGGTGATTAAAGCAAAGATATCGGGGGTCCACAGGGTCAGAAACATAGATGAGAGCTACTAGTTCCCCAAACATACCCTGAATCCCAGTTTGGGTCCATTTAAATGCAGGCAAGAGTGACATCTGCAGCTAAACTCTGTGTCCTGAGTCCCTTTCCCATAGCTGTCTTGTGCTTGACCCCTTCCTTTACTATATGATTGTACATATGGGCTTCAATCCAGCTCTGGGAGTAAAAAGAATCCTAGGTTTCATCCACGGATGGGGTTTATGCCTGTGACAATCAGCCCAGCGAAACAGAATTACCGAAGGGCTGCAGTCAGGGATTCTCAGTGTTGGATCCTAACTCAACCACCTACTTGATGTGACACCCTGGGCAGCTTTCTTAACCTCTCTGTCCTTCCACTCTCTGCTGTGCAATGGAATGACGATACCTCAATATGAGTATCTGTAACATTCAGATAAGGCACGGTCTGTGGCTGTTTTTATGATTTAGGTGAATCAAACACAGTTCAGTAACACTTGGGTACTATTAGCCAAATGCTTTAAAAGAATATGTGTAGCTCACAACCTTGAAAGCCATACATGTACAAAAGTGTCACCTTTTGAATAAGCAGGCATATATGGTGAGTTCCCAATTCTTTAAGATGTTTAATGTCAGACATTATTTCTCTCATCAATAATGGTGGCCACAGCACTGTAGAAATGACTTGTTTACAGTGGGACAGGAAAGAAGCATCATGTAAATCCTCATCGTTAAACCCAAACGTCTTTCCTATTTAAATCTGCGCTGCTTGTCTGCCTTCAAATTATTCTTGCAAGTCAAGACTGTTATTTCACCACTACTGAATTTCTGATATCTTTCTGATTAGGGTGTACTGGAATGATTTTCTTTTCTGTATGTATCAGTGGATTTGTGAAATTCCTTACAAATATAAGGCTGTTTTTGCAATAAATAAGAAGGCGTAGTTTTTGCTCACATTTCAAAATAAGCAAATAATTTTAAAAACCTTAATCCCTCCACCTCCCTTTAATTTTCATACCTTGTCTCCTCCCTCTTATTTTTAATTTATTTATTTATTTACTTTTTTTTCTTTTCGAGACAGTCTTGCACTGTCGCCAGGCTGGAGTGCAGTGGTGCGATCTCGGCTCACCGCAACCTCCGCCTCTCAGGTTCAAGCAATTCTCCTGCCTTAGCCTCCCAAGTACCTGTGACTACAGGCACACGCCACCACGATGGGCTAATTTTTTATATTTTAGGAGGAGACAGGGTTTCACCGTGTTGGTCAAGATGGTCTCAATCTCCTGACCTCATGATCCGCCAGCCTCAGCCTCCCAAAGTGCTGGGATTACAGGTATCAGCCACCACGCCTGGTCTCCTCCCTCTGTTCTTAAACACCTGCAAGGATCAACAGGAAATAGCAACACCCATGTAGCTCCCAGCTTTCTCCTAGGATGGCCTTGTCTTGTGATTGATAAGGAATAAACATCCAGTGATAGCAAAACTTGAAAGGGTTTCCCTCTCTTCCTCTAAAATAGCCCCTGTCCTTCATGAAATCCAAGAAACATTGTTCAGAAATAAAAATAAGAGATTAAAAAAAGATGAGTATGCTAAGCTGAAAATATGAGGCTTTCAACATTTCCCTTGGTTGCAATTAGGTCTGCGGCATTTCAGAAAGCCAGCTAAATCTTCCTGGTAACACAGACATGGCCCCAAATAACAGATCACTATCATTTGAGTTTATTTGTACAGAAAAGATGAGTTGATATTTGTAATTACACGGGGGTTTGGAAGTAAACAGGTCTTACTTTTATAGCTTGAGTGAAAGCTTTCAGAGTCCCAGTGCATGGTGCGTGAAATTCAGCTTGCAAGGCCTCTCACTCTCCTCCCCAACTTGATAATCGTGGTTGTGTAGAAGGTATCATTCCAGAATGAGCACTTTTCACGTGGCACCCTGCTACCCACATTGTGTAATTGCTCTACGTGGCACGCCCAAGGGACAAGCAGCCCCTCCTCACACTCGACTGATGAAAATGCACAGTGTAATGCAGCTACAGACCCACTCACCAGGTTCCATCCTGCTCTCTTTCCCCAAATTAGCTCCTGGGTCAATAATGAAAACCATTAGTGAACAATGAGATGAAGACCTTGCTTGACAACTCAACAACTGGCCAGGCACGGTAGCTCATGCCTGTAATCCCAGCACTTTGGGAGGCCCAGGCGGGCACATCATGAGGTCAGGAGTTCAAGACCAGCCTGGCCAATATGGTGATACCCCCATCTCTACTAAAAATACAAAAATTACCCAGGCGTGGTGGCACGGCACCTGTAGTCTCAGCTACTCAGGAGGCTGAGGCAGGAGAATTGCTTGAACTCGGGAGGCAGAGGCTGCAGTAAGCTGAGATGGTGCCACTGCACTCCAGGCCTGGGTGACAGGCAAGACTCCGTCTCAAAAAAAAAAAAAAAAAAAAACAGAGAGCACTCAACAACTTCTCACTTCCTGATTTCTGGTCAGACACAAAAACTTGAAGAGTAAGTTCAGAGCAAGTCTTGCTCTCTGTAGTGCGGAAAAGACAGCTGCAATTGTAACAGGATTGGAAGGGCAATGAAAGTCCTTGAAGGGCGCAAATTTCTCTCCCACTAGGCAGCCATGATACTGCCTCTGCACCCTACTAAGCCCCCAAAATTCAATTCAATGTAAGCATCACCAATGGATTAGGCCAATGGTTTTCTGGCCTGGCTTCATAGTAGAATCCCCTGACGAGATTTTTTTAATGCATATCCCTGGCCCCACTGCAGACTTTTTAAAATCTCTTTGGGGGCATAGTTTGAGAATCTATATTTTTAAAAGTGCCCCCAGGTGATTCAAAGACAGCTTACCAGCTATTTTTCTAACTGGGGCTTGGAGCCCACAAGGTAAGAAACAAATAAAAAACTATCTCTAGCAAGCATCAGTAACATTTAAACTTCCTTGTACAGGAAGAGGTTGTTTCTTTCAAAAGATCATCACACACATTAACTGATTGGACAAGATAGGGATACCCTTGTCTCTAAGTTTAATGCGGTGGTTGGTAGACCAGAAGTCTACTTTGCAGTAAGTTTGTTTGTTTCTGTATCAATAGGTTTGGAAATTACACCTCAATTGTTGGGGGGGAACATCAACACCCCTCCCTCACTCTCTTGCTGGCAGTTAAAGTGGGCTCCACCCACCCCTAGATCCAGGAGTTGGCACACTATCCAGGCTTGGCCAGTCAGAGCATTCTGGCTCTGAAAAGGGCTGATTCAGGAATGAGTGTGTCACAATTTAGGCCAATTCCAGACAATTTTCCTGCAACACTAAGGAATAAAAACCTCTCTTTCTGCTGGGGTTGTTGACTGTGAGGACGATGCTGGGAGCCACCACATGGGGTGAGTCTGCCTGAATGAGGAACTGGCACAGAGAGACTGAAATGAGGCCAAACCAAGTCCCAATGACATCATGGGAGCCCTGGATCAGCTGTGGTTGCCCCAGAACTTTCAAAGTTTTTAACTAATTCACCCTTCCCCCTTTTCTTTATTCCTTAGCAAGCCGGAATTGGATTCTGTCAATCAAAAGCGTCCTGGAAACACAGTGGGACTAATCCAGGGAGCAGTATGGGGTGGGGGACAGACAGAAAGGTGGAAGCAGCAAAACCATTCAACAAATGTTTACAGAGTAGCACAAGGCACCAGGCACTGGAAATATAAACATAAATAAGCCCATGCCCATCCTCCCCACAGTCTAGGAGGGGTCACAAACACAGATAATACCAGCTTTGTGGATTTCACCATCTGGGGTAGGGGCTGGTCAGAAATCTATGGTTCTATTTCTCCAGTTGTAGGCAACATCACGAAATAACTTCAAAGCTTTAGTCTCTCCAGCAGTACAGCTAAAACATCACTCATCTCTCTTCCCAAAGGAGGGGGAAAGTTTCCCATTCTACGTCATACCTAAGCAGTAAAACCAGCAAAGGGGAAGAACATGAAAAGGTTCCTTCATTTATTCAACAAACACAGACTCAGAGGCTATCACGGGCCAGGCACTGTGCTAGGCTATGGGGAGACAGCCATGGGCAAGACAGACAAGGCCCCTGTGGTCATAGATCTTACATTATTTGTGGGGGGCGGGGGTGGTGGCAGGAGGAAGACAGAGGAGTCAGGGAAAAAACTGGGTAAATAAGTAATACTAGATAGGGATTTGTGATACAGAGGAAACAGAACTGGGCAGTATGACAGTCACAGAGCAACTGAGTTTGGGGGAAAGGGAGTTACTTGAGATAGGGTAGCCAAGGAAGATGTTTCAGAGAAAGTGACATTTAAGCTGAGCCAAATTATGGCTTCTCCAGCCCAAGAGGGAAACTGAGGCAAGGTTCTTGTCAGGAACACATAAGGACAGAGGGCGGGGATTTTGCTGAGCCAATGGATACAGGTTCTCCACTGTTTCTGTGCCTGAGCGCTAAGGCATTTGTGTATAGATGGCAGAATTTGGTATGCAACCTTCTATCCTGT
Organism: Papio anubis; assembly: GCF_008728515.1. Classification (NCBI taxonomy): domain Eukaryota; kingdom Metazoa; phylum Chordata; class Mammalia; order Primates; family Cercopithecidae; genus Papio; species Papio anubis. Next base: position 12,450,774 of record NC_044976.1, on the reverse strand, counting down.
AACTTATCAACCAGAAAGGAGGTGACAGGGAAGAGCCATAAAGTTCCTACCTAGTGATTACTGATACCATACCAAAGAGCCTGGCAGTTCTATCATCTTCCAGCTCTGGAAACCAACAGAGGGCGGCAACTTCAGGGCAAATGAACCACAGCTTTGATCCTTTATACAACTGAGGGTTTTCTCTGGTGGTTAAGGGACTAAAAGCACGTTCTAACCATAAAATGAACAGACTGTTCTCCTGCCTAGAAAAGGGAAGTAATGTCCTGTCATCACAGAGTGAAAGGCACTAACCAACCCTCTACCCCAAGAAGTGAGAACGAGATTCAACAGGAATTCAGATTCAAGGAGATTGAATTCTCCTTTCCCAACGGTGTGGAGATTTCTCAAAGAACCAAAAGTAGATCTACCATTCGATCCAGCAATCCCACCACTTAGCATTCACCCAAAGGAAAAGAAGTCATTATATCCCAAAGACACCTGCACAGGTATGTCTACCACTGCACAATTCGCAATTGCAAAGATATGGAACCAACCTAAGAACCCATCAACTGATGAAGAGATAAAGAAAATATACATCACAGAATACTACTCAGCCATAAAGAGAATGAAATAATGTCTTTTGCAGCAACTTGGATGTAGCTGGAGGCCGTTATTCTAAGTGAAGTAACTCAGGAATGGAAAACCAAAAACTGTATGTTCTCACTTATAGGTGGGACCCAAGCTGGGTAGCAAAGGCATACGGAGTGGTATAATGGACAGTGGCGATTCAGAAGCCAGAAGGAAGATAAGGGATTAAAAATAAAACAAAACCAAAAAAAACACTACATATTGGATACAATGTATACTATGCCGGTGACAGATACACTAAAATTGCAGACTTTATCACCATACAATTCATCCATGTAGCCAAAACTACCTGTACCCTAAAAGTTATTGAATATATATATTGTATTATATTAATACAATATATATTATATATTATGTATTTTATATATTATATATACATAAACATTATATATATATATATTCAATATAATTCTTAAAAGAAAGAAACCAAAGCTCCCTTCCCTTTCTGCTTTGAGATCAGTCACTAGCTTATTTACAACAAAGATGCACACGGAGAGGAAAATGCCAGGCCCGCCCCTTATATATCGATTGGAGCAAGTTCAGAAGCGTGTGGATTAGATGCCGGGATTGGAACCTGCTGAAGTAATTGGAAGATCAGATATCCACTCTTATGTGCTGTTTGAAGTTTTCCTTTGGGGGCTTTTTTTAATGCATTTCTGATTTGGCCCAAGATTTTAGAGTAAGAGTGGGTAGCTTATGCGTGCTTAGAAATATAGGAAAACAAAACAAAACATTCAAATTATGCTTTTAGCTTTCAAAGGTGAGCAATCTTTTTGGCAGGGCCTGTTTCAAAATGCATTAGCCTCTTTTACCCTAACACAGCGTTTGTGCTTCCCGTTCTTGTCTTGTTTTCACGTGTGTGTTACCGTGAAAGCTTTATGCCTACTGTTCTAAGGTTTTGGAATTATACCAGCAAAATTCACCCCAACCCATTTCCTCCAAAACTCCTGTTCCTTTGCCATTCATGTGTCTTGAATGAGCTTTATCATGTTATCAATGCTGAGGGCAAGCCGCAACGGATTCCCCTGCTGAGAGCTTTGCAACATTGGATGAAATTCTACCCAAGGTGTTGTGTTGTCAGAGGTCTCCCCATAACATTTGCACAACCTAGAACAAGAGTACAAACAGAGCCCCACATACCCACATCTAAATATTTAAAAGTTACCATCTAGGTATACCCAGGGCCCCAAAGCCTGTTCCCCAGAACCCAGACTCTTGACCAGGAGGCTGAAGGACCCATGTTTTCTGCTTACTGGCCACTCGTGGTCTGAGTAGTAGTAAGGATTTGCCGGGACAAGACTCCTGGAGGCAACTGGACCTTGGGTGGGGACTGGCCTGGACAAGCCCCAGGATATGCAGGTTCCCCTCCACTGACTCAGGATTTCCACTTCCCAGACTACACCACCAAGCAGCAGGGAGGGAGAAGCACAGTCAACCTTACACAAAAGCACCAGCATTGTCCATGTTTGCCAGGCAGGGCCTCTGACTGTTTCCTCACCCATGCCCCTTGCTCGTGCTCTCAGGTGCACACTGTCTGGCCCAGGAAGTCCCATTCAGCTTTCCTGCCTCCTGTCCACAATGCCCATCAGCTCAAATGGGTGCGAAACATCCAAAATGCTTCCTTACAATAACAAAGCAAACAAACAAATAAGCCAAGTCTGTGTTTTGGTGGTTCAGCTTAATGGGCCCCTCGACAGCATGGGCTCCAAGTAGGGGTCCATCTTACCCAGGTCTGAGAGGCTGCAGCAGAGTGACCTGGGTTGGCTGTCAGACTGGTCAAAGTTTGCTGGTTAATTAAGGTAGACACCGGTTGACAGTGCCTATTCTGGTAACAGTACTTCGGTTTTCCAATCAAAATGTACTGTCTTCCCCTGGGGCAAAAAACCTTGACAGCACTGTCAATCTAGAGCCCCCAGCCTCCCCTCGTCTGGAGGGGAGCCCCTCAGAGCTCTCTTCTGGCAGTGTGAACACAAGGGACGCATGTAGTTGAAGATACTCTGCTGCTCTGTGAGCTACTGCATAGTCTTCCAAGGGATCATGAGGTCGGGAGTTCAAGACCAGCCTGGCTAAGAAGGTGAAACCCCGTTTCTACTAAAAATACAAAAAATTAGCCAGGCAGAGTGACAGGTGCTTGTAATCCCAGCTACTCAGGAGGCTGAGGCTGAGAGTTGCTTGAACCCAGGAGGTGGAGGTTGCAGTGAGCCAAGATCACACCATTGCACTCGAGCCTGGGCAACAGAGCGAGATTCTGTCTTTAAAAAAAAAGAAAATTCAATTCTGTTAAGTTAGCCGCAGTTGGTTTCTCCTGCTGGCATCCAAAAAACTCTAACAGACATATTACTCAGGCAGCCTTCGTGACTTGGAGGAACGGGAGCTAGACTTTATTTACTCTAATACAGAAGCATGGAATCACGTGTGAAAGAATATTAGTTTTCCTTTTGACAATGTCACTTGCCGCTAAAAGCCACCAATGAACTTCCCTCACCATCCTCCCCAATCCCTCTACCCCAGCTACCACCATGGTCCATTCTCCTTCAATACAGCCCAAATCTGAATACGCCTTAACCTGACTGTCCATCCTTACCTATCACTTCCCTCTTCCATAAACTCCACCTTTATAATCACTGGTTGTATTAGTCTGTTCTCATGCTGCGAATAAAGACATACCTGAGACTGGGTAATTCATAAAGAAGAGAGGTTTAGTCGATTCACAATTCCACGTGGCTGGGGAGGCCTCAAAATCATGGCAGAAGGCGAAGGAAGAGCAAAGTGACGTCTTACATGACGGCAGGCAAGAGAGCCTGTGCCACAGAACTCCCATTTATAAAATCATCAGATCTCGTGAGACTTATTCACTACCACAAGAACAGTATGGGGAAAACTTATCCCATGATTCAATTATCCCCACCTGGCCCTGCCCTTGACACCTGGGGATTACTATAATTCAGGGTGAGATTTGAGTGGGGACACAGCCAAACCATATCACTGGCCTACCTGGAACCTCTATATAAGTCCTACCATAATGTACTTTTAAGTACTTCTGCATAGATGGTGTGATATTGGGAATTTCAACTCTGTAGAGTTGCAACTTTACAGATGTCAGCTATTCAATCAGAAGAATCACCCTCCAAACCTGATTATAACAAGAATCCGTTGGGTACTCAGTTGGGCACCCACTGGCCTTTAATACCTCTCTTGCACAGACATCTGATCTCAATTTTGAATAAATAGAGAATATGCCTTAGGCTGAAAGTCTCTTACAGGCAACACAGCTGGTTAGGAAGGTAGTTACACAGTATTTCTTTTTCATAATAATTATTTTTACTTACTTTCCAGTTATGGAAAATAGTGTTCAGTGGGTACTCAACCAATTCAAGTTTTGGGGAATACTGACGTACATTACAGCTGCTGGATTAGGACACTGTCTTCCATAGGGCACCAAAAATGTTTTATTCATCTCTGCAAGTCTGCACAGCTGGTCCTATGGCTGATCTATGCCAGGTAATCAGGAGTTCAACATAAAAGGGTTGAGTTAATAAATATAGCACCATTAATTCAGATGTCAGTAATTTGGAACTGATAATGAAACTTGAACCAAGCAAAATAATAACAGTGTAAAATATGTGTATACTGAATTTGCTTAACAAAACATGTTTTTAAGCATTTTATAATTCCTGTGCTTCCAGCCACGTCTCATCTATTCATGGAGACAGATGTGGCCAGACTTCTAATTGCTCACCCTCCACTGCCTGTTAACTGGGTTCACATACGTGGCAGCTCAAATATCATATTGAAGCCGCCTTCCCTGAACACTGCCCCACCCCTAAATTCTATTAAATGTCCCTGCTTGATGATGTCCTGTCTTCCTGAACTGTTCCTTTGTAGCATGAATCAGTTTTTAATTAAAGATTGATTTGGAGGGTCATTTGATTATTGATTCTCCTTCACACTAGACTCAAGCTTCCTCAGCAGAGAGGTCGTATCTACTTTGTTTCCTGATTCCCAGTTCCCAGCATCAGGCTATCATTTAGTACGTGCTCAATAAATAGCTGATAGATTACTGAACAAATGGCTGTGTTTACAATTTATTTTAAACAATTACCCAGTGCAGCCTTTGGCAATAATTCAGACTTGACTTGCCTCCAATTTGCCGGAATAAACAAAGTTTTACCATCATCCATCAGACAAGACCCTAACAAAGCCATTTAGAAAGTCTTGAGTTTAAGGTCTCAGTGGGAAACTGAAAACCCTTTTGCACGCTGTAGTGCCTCAAGTAGGATGTCTGATTCTCCTTACTAAGCCTTCGGGCAAAGTATAAAATAACCGAAGGACATGCCGTCTGGGAACTCCAGGAACAATGGTTACCACTTCCCTCTTGACTCTGTCCCGTCCTTTTTGTCATACTCAAAAACATGCTGTTTCAACCTGAATCGCTCCAGTTTTCATGCTTCAGGAATGATTCCTGAAGTAGTTAGCCGCACATATTCTCATTCTTTTGTGGCTAAGAGTCCTGGTATAGAATTTTTCCCTGTTCTGATTCTTCTTCTTTCTATAGCAAAGCTTTCCAGGGTGTACCACGCCATCTACTTCAGTAGTCATTGTGTTGGGATTTCAAAAAAAACAAAACAAAACAACCCACAGAACTAACCGAATTTCTCCATGCTTCCTTTTTGCTGTGCTTTCCAAGAATAAGGTACTTTTGCAGAGTAACTCCATTACCACCCAAATCTTTATTATGTGAATTCCAGACTTCAACAAGGCACATTTTCTCCTCTAAATTAGCAAGTCCATAAGGTAAGAGGTGACTATTTGCTCCACCCTACACTAGGCCAGCTCTTGGTGGCAGTCTTCTGAATTCTCTCTTTTTGTGTCCCCAACTCTCACACCCATTCTCCGCTCTGCACGGATGTGATATATCTAAAAGGCAAGCTTCCTCTTAAATACTCTTCAATCTACTCATTCTTTAGACATTTAGTAAGCACCTGCTGTATACCAGGTACAGGGCTAACAAGAGTACTGTGATGAAAAAGATGGGCAAGTTCCTGCCACTGTGGAGTTTTCTTCTGCTGTTGGGGAAGATGGACATGAACACATGTCAAAGCTCCCTGTTGCCCTCAGGGTGAAATCCAAACCTACTTTACGAGGCATTCAAAGCCCTTTGGGATGTGGGTCTGCCTGCCTCTTTTTGAGCATTTTCCCACATATTGTTCTAGAACCTTCCACAGGGTCACATTCAATGCCGCAGCTACTTGCAGCTCATCAGACATACCAAGCTCTCTTCTGCCTGCCTGGTCTGTGCCCTCTCTGCCCCCTCTTGTGTCTTGCACTTCCTGCACTTCCTCTTTTCTCTTCTCTGACCCTTTTCCTAGGAATCTCCTATTCATTCTTCAGTTCTTAGCTTATAGATCACTAACTCCAGAAAGTCTTCCTCAACACCTCCCTCTCCATGACTCCTCTCTGTTCCCCTCCCCGGGTGACATAGGGGTCTCTTCTCTGCCTTCCACAGCACTCTGCTATACCCACTGTTATCACAGGTCGTGACCACTGGTTTATAACTGCCCATCGTCTTATCCCTTGTGAATATTCCCCCGTTTGCTGGACACTTGCAGAGTTAATCTCCTCTCCCACCCTGGTCCTCCCCTTCTTGGACCCATTATGCTTCTAGATTTTTCTCTAGAAGAAAAGTTGATACAGAGTTTGAGAAACTCATTGACTTATCAAAGGCCATGCTGCTGGTGTGGGAGGAGTAGGGTCTTGACCCCAAGTCTCCAGTCTCCAAATCCAGGGTGCTATCCACCACTGCAGGCAGCAGGAACTTATATTTAGGAACATCTGGCAAGGATTTGGGTAACTTACATGGAGGGTGACTAAACATCCCAATTTGCCCAAGACAGTCCTGGATTATGCCTGTTATTCCAGCATAATTGTTCTACTTCCAAAAGGGTCCTGCTTGGATGCAAACTTACAGAGTTGCTTAGTCTTAGGACATGATCTAATCTCACTCAGAAGTTATCCCAAGTCATTCATAGGAAGTTCTCTCAGGACCATTGTCACAGATGCTTCCAGCTGCTCTAGGGCAGTGAGGCAGAAGAAAAGAAGTCAGGGGACATTGTCCCTGCCCTCAGGGAAATTCAGAGGGAAACTGTTCCCTTGAATTAAACCTCGATCTGAATAAGTGCATTCTGATAACATGATTCTTAAATGACAACTTTATCATTCTGGGAAAATATTCTAGAACCAGTTAGAACATCTGGCCTTACAGCTCTTATTGCAAGTAGGGAACATGAAACCCTCATTCTTAAAAGAACCACACAATCATGGAAGTCCAAACCGTTTTTAATAGACAGTGGTGAGAAGGCAGGAGGCTTAAAAGAGACTTGCCTACCAAATGTGTCTGAAAGAATCAAAGGTATTGACTTGAGGATAGGCTTCCAGAACAGGTTCTGGCTTTTGCAAATAAATCAAAGGAAAGCAGGGGAAATAGTCGAGGCCATTGTGACCCAATGAAGGAATTTAGAAAGTGTTACAAGATGCTTCCCCAAAAACAGACAACACTTAAGGCACTCTGGACCTGAAGGAATCCTAAAATACTGCTCCTGTAGCGAACCTTTTCTGAGTTCCCTGCATTGTGGATAGCACGTGGTAGAAGGACTATATTATCTTAGAATATCTAGATGTGATGGTTAATATTAGGTGTCAACTTGAATGGATTGCTGGATGCCTAGATAGTTGGTAAAGTATAGTTACTGGGTGTGTCTGTGAGGGTGTTGCCAGAGGAGACTGACGTTTGAGTCAGTGGACTGGGAGAAGAAAACCCACCATTAATGTGGGTGGGCACCATCCAATCAGCTGTCAGCATCGCTAGAACAAAGTAGGCAGAAGGTGAGATAAACTTTTTTGCTGGGTCTTCTGGCTCCCTTCTTTTTCATATGCTGGATATTTCCTTCTTCTCCTCTTGTTCTTAGACATCAGACTCCAAGTTCTTCGGCCTTTAGACTCTGGGACTCGCACCGGTTGTTTGCCAGGGGTTCTCAGGTCTTCAGTCACTGACTAAAGGCTACACTGTCAGCTTCCCTGGTTTTCAGGCTTTTGGACTCAGACTGAGCCACTACCAGCTTCTCTTTCCCAGCTTGCAGGTGATCTACTGTGGGACTTCACCTTGTAATCATGTGAGCCAATTCTCCCTTATAAACTCCCTTTTGTATATGCAAATCCTATTGGTCTGTCCCTCTGGAGAACCCTGACTAATAACATCAGGTGAGAAGAAAGTAATTCTAATTCACCCACAGCCCCGCAACCTCCTTGTTCTAAATTCCCAGAAGGTTAAAGAGATAGCAAATTCTGTCCTTCCTTCATCCCAAAGCCGTCCTCTGAGGTAGCATCATAGCAATAATTCCAGCCTCATCTTATGCTGCTGCCAACTTTAGCCTTCTCCCAGTTCTTTGAATATGCCAAAACCTTTCTTGCCTCAGAGCCTTTGCACATGCTGATCCTGGTTGGAATGTCCTGTTCACCTCCCCTTGCATGCTGCCTCCTTTTCATCCTAACCTTCTCTTTTGCAAAATTAAGTCCAGAACACATCCTGGAGGCTGATTTTTCTGTTGTAAACCATAACATTCATTTCCCTTTACTCTGTGAACTAAGAGAGTGGAGATTCCAGGGGGCAGAGGGAGGCTCCCCACACTCTGACTCATCTGTTCTTGGCAGAGGAACGGAAAATCTACCTTCTGTGGAGCTACAGCACTGCACGGTTTAGGTTTACAGGAAACTGTTAGCTGAACCCCTGTCTGATGATCCAATGGAGGGAAAAGGGCTTTCCTGTATGGATGCTTGAGAAACCTCCACTCTCCACTAAACACAGCTCAGAAACCTCAATGTTTTCTGTTTGTTTGCTTGTTGTCTACATTTGAAAGACTTGACAGTGTATAGGAGCAAGGCCATAGTCAGTTTGGGTCTCCTGCTTAGTCTGAACAAGACCATTTCCAGTCTGGTGTCTCAGGACAAACACAGGCTTCAGAGTCAGACCTGTTCATGTCTCTGATTCTGTCTCAGAAACTTTCATGATCCCCACCACCTCCTGACTCAGGGGAAAGATTTCTTGCTTGGACAATCAAGGCCTTCTGGAACCTTCCCTGACTTCACAGATCCAATCAACATGTGTGTGTCTTATATCCCAAGGCTCCTCAATGCATATATTGTGCACCCACATCTTCATGCAGTACAGGCTCTGGGTCTATTCTAAATCATGTGTCAGAGCCCTTCCCTGCAACAATGATGCCAGCTGCCACTTACATTTATTGAGCACTTACTATGTGCCAACCAATATTCTGAGTTTATTACACACATCAACTCACTTAATACTTGTAATAAGCCTGTGAAATAGGTCTAATTTTGTCCTTATTTTATAGATAAGGAAACGGAGGCACCTACAAATTAAATAACTCACTCTGGGTTACATAGTCAATCCTAGACTAATGGTTCTTAACCAAAGACAGGTCTCCTTCCTCACCCTTCCAGGGGCACTTTTGGTTATCACAACTGGAAGGTGAAGATAAGGACTACTGGTATCCAGTGACTAGAGGCTGTAGATGCTGTTAAATATCCTATAATACGCAGAACAGACCCCACGGCAAAGAACTACCTGGCCCAAAATGTCAATGGTGCTGAGGTCGAGACATCTGCTCTACAGCCAGGCTTCACATCCAGGAAGCTTTCTTGAACAAATCATATTAAAATAATTTGTCTCCTACACTAGCTTATGAGTTTCTCTAAGGCAGACACCACTTCTTATACACGTTTCTAACTCCCATGCATGACCTATAACTCAATAAATGTTTGCAAAATAAATGAACAGACCAAAAAGCAAATGAACACACAATCCTGGAAGTGGACTCTTCTCCTTCCTCGAATGATTCATTTTCTTTTCTCCCTTTTGGCCCTTGTCACCTATCTTAATGTATCATTTCCCAGGTCTTTATCTCATCTCTTTTATTAAAGTGGAACATTCCTGGGGCCAAGAATTGAGCTACCCTTATACTTGTGGTTCCAGCATTTAACCCCCATGAAAACCTTAGTAAATATTTACTGAGATAGAATGTTTTCCATTTCTTTCTCTTCTTCCCATTTTTGACTTTCTTCATCCTGTCCTCATCTCATCTTCATTTACTCAAATTCAGTCTACCAAAAATTTCAAAGTGGCCTACAGGGTAGGGAGGTTCTGGTGGAGCTGATTATCCATCAGACCTCACAGGCTCACACCAGGGGCCCAAGATACTTTTAGGGACCTGTGAAAAGGTGTTTATTTTTATTTTTTTAATCAGAAGATAAATGAATATAATAGTAAGTATGTCATAATGAGCCAACCCTGGATTATACAGTTGACCCTAGAACAATATAATTTTGAACTGCATGGGTCCAGTTACATGTGAGTTTTTTTACAGTAAATATATTGGAAAATTTCTTGGAGTTTTTTTTCAACTTGTAAACAGTTTGAAAAAAAAACAGACAGGATGGTGCAGTGGCTCACGCCTGTAATCCCAGCACTTTGGGAGGCTGAGGCGGGTGGATCACCTGAGGTAAGTTGTTCGAGACCAGCCTGGCCAACATGGTGAAACCCCATCTCTATTAAAAATGCAAAAATTAGCTGGGCACGGTGGCAGGCACCTGTAATCCCAGCTACTTGGGAGGCTGAGGCAGGGGAATTGCTTGAACCTGGGAGGTGGAGGTTGTAGTCAGCTGAGATAGCGCCACTGCACTCTAGCCTAGGCGATAGAGCAAGACTCCGTCTCAAAAAAAAAAAAAAAAGAAAAGAAAAAAAGAAAAAAACTCACAGACAAACCACTACCCTTGAGACACAAAAACCTACCCCTCCCCTTCTTCCTCTTCTTCAGTCAATTCAACATGAAAACAATGAGAATAAAGACCTTTATGACGATTCACTTCCACTTAATAAAGAGTCAATCTATTTTCTCTTCCTTATGCTTCTCTTAGTAACATTTTTTTCTCTAGCTTACTTTACTGTAAGAAGGCACTATGTATACATATATATACAAAATACATGTTAATCAACGATGTTATTGGTAAGGCTTCCAGTGAATAGTAAGCTATTAGTAGGTAAGTGTTTGGGAAGTCAAAAGTTATGCATGGATTTCTGACTGTGAAGGAGGTCAGTGCCTCTAACCCCTGCATTGTTGAAGGGAAAGCTGTATTCGTCTGTATACCAAAGCAGGCATAAAACAATTTTTACTGTTTTCTTTAATGGAGGATGGGGCCCACAACGGCAACAGTACCCAGGTCCCATGAAGATTGTGACGTAGTTCTGGGTTGTGATCAGAACTTGGAGCCTTCTGATCCCCGTTTCAATAAATGTCATCAGACAGTTTTCCTCACAACTGAGCAGAGGAAAGTGTCCACTGCCTGGGATACCAACTGCCTTAGTTCTCTACTGCTGGGTAACAAGGTACCAAAAACACAGCCACTCATGACAACACCCATCTATGATTGCACAGTTCTGTAGGTCAGGAGTCCAGGTGTGGCTTAGCTGGGTTCTCCATGCCAGTGTCTCACTGGACGGCAATCAAGGCATTGACTGGGCTGCAATCTCATCATCTCCTCTGAAGGTTCCACCTGGGAAGGGCTGCTTCCAAGCTCATTCAGGTTGTTGGCAAAATTCCATTTCTCATGGTAGTAGAACTACATTTCATGCCACGTGGGCCTGTCTACCGGCGCTCTCACAAAATGGCCACTTGCTTCTTCAAGGCCAGTGGGAGAACAACAGTGACTCTAGGAAGATGGAGCCTTGTGTGATGTAATGTGGTCACAGGAGTTAGATCCCGTCACCATTGCCATGTAACATTACAGAATCATGGAGTGGCATTCCCACCACCTTTGCTGTGCTCTACTGGTTAGAAGCGAGGCACCGGTCCTGCCCACACTCAAGGGGCAGGGAATACACAAGGGCATAGACACCAGGGGCTGGAGACCTCCTGGGGGTCATCCTAGGCTCTGTCTGCCACATCAACCCCATGGGCATTCCATGGGAAAATGAGGGCCTCATCAACCTACAGATGGGCACAGGAGCACTTCACTGGCTGTTCCTCTGCCTGAAAGCCTGGACTGTCTGTTAGAATATGCACAGGAACCCCTCCTGGCCTCATTCAGCTCCTTGCTCGAATGTCACTTCTTCAGAGAGGAAAAGGCCTCCCTGTCTCCTTTGTTACCTTACCTTCTCAGTCTCCTTTTGCTGCTCTCCAGGATGACTGGAGCTCACCAAATGGGCCTCTGCCCCCCGTGTATCCCAACCTCTCGGGCAGTTGGAGTAAGGCCCAGAGCATTTGACCCCACAGAGCACACAGTGCAAACACATCATCTTCCTATCAATTTCTCTTGTTTTTTGTTTTTTTTTCCCACCCCAGCACCCTGTCCTTCTTTTAATAACTTTTCAGCATCACAGGATATGATCTTAATTGTAAACTCCCCCCGTAGGGCATCCTGCATGACTTGGTATAGCAGCGGCCACCACTGAGCCACATGGGGTGCAGGATGAACAAATACTTTTTTGTAGATGATCATGGTGCCCAGCATCTCTTTTGATTTTTATTTTTTGACACAGTTCTGAAATATTGATGAGATCAGCTGATAGAGAGGGCTCAAAAAGGCTAATGCCTTTGCAAACTGCAGAATGTGTAAACACACAGATAATTATCACAGACCCATCTGGTGTTTAGAGTTAGGCCCTGGCTGGGTTGGGGGGACTCAGCTCTCTGGCTGACCCCTGGGAGAGCAGGTACAAGGTGTGAACCAGGTGTCAGTGATGGTGTCAGGAAGGGCCTGAGATTTGGGTCCTGAATCAAGGTGCATATTCTCCAGCACGGAAGAGGACAGGTACATAAAATCCAAACCACAGGGTGAAGCAGCTCGTTAAGGGACCACTGTCATGCCCAAAGTTTAGCCTCTATGCTATACTAGCACCTGTCCACAGTGAGGATCAAAAAGATAAGGCTTGGAAGAGCTCCAGAACATAGCACAGGCATGGTAAGTACCAGCTTTTTTGCTTGCTTGTTTGTTGTTGTTGTTGTTCTTTGTTTTTTGAGACAGGGTCTGGCTCTGTTGCCCAGGCTGGAGTGAAGTGGCACAATCTCGGCTCATTGCAACCTCCGCCTCCTGCATTCAAGCCATCCTCCCACCTTGGCTTCCCAAGTAGCTGGGACTCCATGTGAATGCCACCACACCCAGCTAATTTTTGTATTTTTTGTGCAGACGGGGGTTCACCATGTTGCCCAGGCTGTTCTCAAACTCCTAGACTGAAGCATCTCACCTCGGCCTCCCAAAGTGCTGGGATTACAGGCGTGAGCCAGCACACCTGGCTTAATACCAGCCATTCTTAATCAGACTTCTTACCTTTCCATTGAAGAGAAACAGATAATTCAATACCTTGCAGTGCATGATGCAAACATACTACTTCCCAAAAATTTTATCTTGTGCTTTACCCTTAAGAGAGCAGACGTGGTAGATGAACAGGAATTAAAAAAATAGAAAAAACCCAGACTCCCTCCTCGCCAAGCTTCAGACAGGCTCCTCTGAGCACTCTTCTCAACTAGGGCCCTGTCCTTGGCCTGCCCAGTTCAGTTTTAGCAAGAGTCCTGCTTGATCAACTTGAAGAGAATCTCCCACCCTTGATATCTAATACAATTCCTTATCTCCACCCTTGATGTCTAAGTCCTTGGCCTGCCTTTAGTAAGAACCTTTTGAGGTCCGTTCAGCAAGAATTCTATGACCCTTGATGTCTCCCCTTAGAAATTTTCCATCCACTGACCCCCTCCCTCCAATCCTTGGCTATAAATCCCAGGTGTCTTTGTTGTGCTCAGAGTTGAGGTCAGTTTTGCTGAAGCCTCCCTCCTCTATTGCAATGGTACTGAATTAAATCTATACCTTTAACTGGTATCTGGCTCGATTTCCCTTAAACAACATCAACAAAAGCATTTGAGATCATTTCAACCAAATGATGCTTGTCATAATACATGTTATGGATTTTCCAGATAATGCTCTCAGCCACCTGCTTTGTTCTGAGGTTGTGGCAGTGGGCCTGGCTCATGAGGTTAGAGGGAAGCTCTCAGAGGATGGGCCAGGTCCTCAGCACTGGCACAGGGGCAGCCCTGTCCACAAGGCTGGCTGAGAGCTCACTGGGGGAAGTGGAGGGAGGAGGCTGAGAGTTTTGGGGGCTGATATGTTTTGGCTCTGCATCCCCACCCAAATCTCATCTCGAATTGTAATCCCCATGTGTCAAGGGAAGGAAGTGATTGGATGATGTAGGCAGTTTCCTCCACGCTGTTCCTATGAGAGTGAGTGAATTCTCAGGAGATCTGGTGTGTTTGTAAATGGTAGTATTTCCTGCACTCTCACGTATTCTCTCCCACCCGCTGTCATGTGAGACATTCCTGCTTCCCCTCTGCCATGGTTGTAAGTTTCCTGAGGTCACCCCAGTCATGTGGAACTGTGAGTCAATTAAACCTCTTTTCCTTATAAATTACCCAGTCTCCAGCAGTTCTTTACAGCAGTTTGAAAACAGACTACTACAGGTGCCTAACTCGGCTGTTGGTCTGGCCTTTAGAGAAGTGTCCAGTGCTTCAAATTATAGTATGCAAACACACGTACACATGCATGCCCACACACAATCCACACACATACATGTGCATACGCATACCTATAAACACAATCCACACAGATGTGCACACACGTGCACACACATGCCCACACACATCCACACATATACATGTACACATGCATGCCGACACATGCCCACACACATATCCACATCCACACATGCATGTCCACACACATGCACACATATGCACACATATACATGCATGCCCCCACTCACATGCACGCACTTACAGAGACATGTGTAATGCATGCCCCCACACACCCACACAAACACATATGCATATGTACCCCTCAGGCAAGGCAGGGCCTCCTCCTCCAATATGCCATAGACCTCACTGGCCAGGTTGAAGTTCCCACTGTGTCGGGCCCTCTGGGTGACACTGTCACAGCTGAGACTGGACACTAATTTCATGATACTTTGATCAATGTCTGGCTTCTTGTCTATCATGGGAACTCCCTGAGAGCAAGGGCACTGTCTGGTTTCCCTCACTATCACCCCTGTGCCAGACAGAGCTCTGTGCACATCAAAAATCTCCGTCAACATCAGTTGAGCTAGAGAAAGAACAGAAGGAAGGGAGGGTGGGAGGAAAAGAGGGAGAAAACGACGGAAAAGGAATAAAAAAGGAAGGAAAAGAGGGAGGGAGAGCATGGAGTGTGGGTACTGAAGTTGAAGACTGGGGCAGAAGCACCCTGGTGATCATAGGTGACCTATTATTACTGGTTGTTGAGAAGGTAGAAAATTTTCCAATAGGCAACAGGTACTCATTGAAAGGTTTTAAACAGGAAGTGGGAGACAATGTGTTCAAGTAAGTATTTTAGGCCGGGCACAGTGGCTCATGCCTGTAATCCCAGCACTTTGAGAGGCCGAGATGGGTGGACCACCTAAGGTCAGGAGTTTGAGACCAGCCTGGCCAACATGGTGAAACCCTGTCTCTACTAAAAAATATGAAAATTGGCTGGGCATGGTGGTGGGCACCTGTAATCCCAGCTACTTGGGAGGCTGAGGCAAGAGAATTGCTTGAACCCCAGAGGTAGAGGTTGCAGTGAGCCAAGATCGCACCATTGCACTCCAGCCTGGGTGACAGAGCAAGACTCTATCTCAAAAAAAAAAAGAAAAAAAAAAAAAGAGAAGTATTTTAGAGACATCAGTTTGGTTGCTGTAACAGCAGAACGCTATTAAAACGGTCCAATCAGGAAAGTATGGAGGCCTGAATTAGGGCAGGGTGGGAGGCATGGAGAAGAGGAGATGGGTTTAACAAATATTGAGATACATTTGGCCAGAACTGTTGACTGGGAATTGATGAGAATTTCCTCCATGCTGGGTATTACTATGCTAAAGGTTTGCAAATACGATGCCATTTAATTCTCAAAAACTCAACAAGGTAGGTACTTTCCCACCTTTGTGATTGAGAAAAATAAGGCAGAGAGAGGTTAAGTAATTAGTCCAGATCACACAGCTGGAGATTGCAAGAGTTGGCTCTAGACCTAAACCCTTAGCCACTGGGTCAAAGAGATGCCCAGATCTCTATTAAATAGAATCACACTGAACCTGAATTCTGTGTCCCTTCATGGAGCTTCCAGTTCAGTGTTTTTAAACTCTTTTGTTCTTTCTTTCCTTCTTTTTTTTTTTTTTTTTTTTTTTTCCCCTTTTTTCTTTTTCCTGAGTCTCACCCTGTCACCCAGGTTGGAGTGCAGTGGTGTGATCTCAGCTCACTGCAACCTCCTCCTCCCGGGCTCAAGTGATTCTCTTGCTGCACCAGGATTCAGGTAACAGTTCCACCGGTTCTGCTTCTAAACAAAGAGTTTAAAATGGATCGATGGATAGAAGGATGGATGACGGATGGATGGAAGGATGAACCAATGCACAGATGGACAGATGGGTGGACAGACAAAGGAATAAATAAAGTGGACCCACTGGACAGAGAAGTCATTGGTTCAAATGGCTCATAAAGTGCCCCAGGCACCCCAACCCCCACCCAGGTGTACCCCATAAGATTGCAAGATTGCCTTCAGATTGTCTCTCCCTGATAGGGATAAAAATTCTGGCAAAATGTCTTCCTTGGGTAATGTTTGTTCAGGAGTTAATTGGGCAATTCAGAGATGGCAATCAGGAAACACAGGGTCTGCTGCCAGATGACCTTAAAAGAATCAAGAGCCAAGTCCCTGAACCCTGATCATACCTTCTTCCTGGGAAACTTACTGAGTGCAGGTAAGGAAGAGGGCATGGCTGGTCCTGGACACTGTGCACCTGCATCCTGCCCAATAAACCTCCACCATTCAGGATGATGACAGTGCAGGGACTGTCTGAGAGTTCACTCATGGGTCTGATCCATGCAGCTCTCTCCAATAATCTCTGCAAGCAAGTTCTAAGCAGGAGGAAAAATGACCTGTTTTGCGTCAGAAGCCAGCAAACAAGATGGGATGTTGGAGTATATTTGGACAGTACACATACACCCTTGGGCTTCTTTCATCTTTCTTATTTTTTATTTTTGTTTTGCTTTGCTCTGGTAATATACACACACACACACACACACACACACACACACACACACACGTATGTACCTATTCTTGCCTAAATTTTGAACAGACATGGATATAAAACCACAAAAGTACCATCCCCTTACCAATCTTCAGATGTATTTTTCCTATTTTTGGCTCCAAGAATGTTTTTTCTGGTTGCATCTGGGATTGGGATTTTAAATTAATGTTTCATTTGGTGAGAGAGAGTGTGTCATATTGAAAATGATTCTCAGTGAATCTGCAACAGATGCTGTCGCTTCAGAGTCATCATTAGGTGAACCCACCATCCATGTTTCCTATTAAATTTTTTATCAAACTGCTGGTGATTTCCAACTAGATGATTAAAGTTCATTTTTTGGAGAATTTACATTAACAGTGCCTCTCTAGAAACAGGATTTTCATAGCAAATGAACCTTGTCAATTCTCTGTACTATGAGGTAAAACTTCCAAGCATTCAATTATGTGTTCTCCTGGCTTTTCTCACAGTTACATATCACACTCATCTGTGTGTAGGAAAATAATAGCATTGTGGAAATAGAAGTCTTAGTAGCAGTATTGGTAGTACAGGAGTAATAGTTATCCATTGTAGAATGTTTACCATTTTATACGTACTATGTTAAATCCTTTTCACAATTATCATAGTTCACCTGTCCAATGACAACCCTACTATTATTAGTCCCATTTTACAGATGAGGAAACTAAGGCTCAGTAATAAGCAACTTGCAACCTGCCTGAGGAAATGCAAACTAGGAAGTAACAAAGTCTCTAACTTCATACATATACACACCCCACCATGCGTTGGCTTCCTGAGAATCCAATGCATTGGAATCAAGGAACATGGATTCTGATTCAGAATCTGCTATCAGTTATCATTGATAATGATAATTGTAGATATTTACTATGTGCCAGTCACTGTTCTAAGTGACTTGCAAATATATATTCATTTGATCCTTACAACTGAATTATGGAATTTAAGGTTAGAAATCTTGCTCAATTATCTAATGACAGAGCTTGGATTTGAGCAAAGTCAACTGAGTTCAGAGTCCCTAGTTTTAACTCTCACACCACACTGTCCTTGATGGGTGATGCTGGTGAGTTGCCTCTTTTTGCTAGACCAATGCCTCTCCAGGTATATACTAAAGCCACTGGATACATTTCCTGTTCCATGGCTGCGCTGCAAACTACCCCAACACTTAATGGCTGAAAACAACACTTTTATTTGGCTCCTGATTTTGTGAGTCTGGAATTCAGGAAGGGCTCTGCTGGGCAGTTCATCTCTGATTCAAGTGGTGTCAGCTGAGGTGGCTGAGGCTGGAAGACCCACTTCCAAGATGGCTTTGGCATCTGTACAACTGGCCCCTTGGGGCTCCTTGGACTCTCTCTTTTTACATTGCATCTCATCCTCTAGGACCTCCCTGAGTGGCTCAGGGTTCTCATAGCATAGTGGTCTTGGGGTAGATGGGGCTCTTATATGGCTATTGGTTTTCCCCAGAGTATGTGGTCTAATTACCCAGGCAGAAGCTGAAAGGCTTCTTCTGACTTAGCCTCAGAAATCTCATAACATCATTTCTGTCACATCTTATTGTCAAGAAAGTCACTAAAGGCAGCCCAGATTCAGGGAGAAAATAATTACCTCTCAGCAGGAGGAGTTGCAAAGAATTTGCAGGTATCCTTCCTCCATGACATTGCCCTGGCTGTAAATTGAAAGCACATTCATCTACTTCAGTGGCTACACAGTTAATGGCGAGAGAGGAGTCTCGTTTACAAATTCCCATTTTAGAACATTGCCTGGTTTATCTCATATTACTTACCACTCTTAATGATGATGACAATAATAATAATAATAATAAAGCTTCATTCATTGAGCCCTTACGACATGCTAGTCATTCTTCTTAGAACTTATGTATATATATTAATTCATCTGCTCTTCATCAGTATCCAATAGTAGGTATTATTACTGGAAATATTTCCATTTTACAAAGTAGAATACAGAAGCACATCAAGGTTAAATAACTTGTCCAAGGTCACATGACTTGGTAGGGAGGCAGAACAGTGAGTTTCCATACCCTTTGTCTTTAATTTACTCACTGTACTCTTAAATGTCAGGTAAATTATCATTTGAGGAAAGAGTTCAACTTTTTCTTTTCTTAGAAAATGATTCTAAAAGCCACTGAACTAGGTGATCCCTAATGATGCTTCTACTTTAGGCTTTGATGACCCCAAGAATAAAGATAAACCAACAGAAATGCAGTATTGCAGGGCGGTTAGGCAAGCGGGTTCTGGAGTCAGATGGCTGGAGACTCAATCTTGGTGGAGGGTGAGAGAGAGAGAGAGATCACACGGAGAAGCATAGAGAAGGCAAACGTGATTGAAGAAGCCATTTGGGCATTTATCCCAGTAAACTCTTCAATTGACTTCACATCTAGCCACCATCTGGTCCAACCGCATGAGAGACACAGGGGAGAATGGCCCAGTTGAGCCCAGTCAACCCACAGAACTGTGAAAGATAACAATACATTGTTGTTTCTCAGCCTCTAGGGTTTGGGTGCTCTGTTACACACTGATACATAATTGGAACACTGGCTCTGCGTCTTAGTCCCTATTAGTCCCTATATCAACCCAGGCAAGTCACCTAACCTTTTTGAACATCAGCTTTTTATATGTAACATGGGAATATGGGGATAGCAGTAGTGCCTCCCTCAGAGTTGATATGAGGATTAAAGGGGATAACGCATGCATAATGCTTTACCTAATACTCCATAAAAGTAAGCACGTACCTTTGAAAAGTCTATTACATTCATACTCATTGGAATGGTTATTTAATTAAAAAAAAAAAACAGAAAACAACAAGTGTTGGAGAGGGTATAGAGAAATTGAGACAGTTCTGCATTGCTGGCAAAAATGTAAGATAGTGTAGCCTCTATGGAAAACAGTACGACAGTTCCTTAAAAAAATAAAAATAAAAATGGAATTACCATTTGGTCCAGCAATTCCACTTCTGGGTACATACCCAAAATAACTGAAATAAGGAACTCAGATATTTGTACACCCATGTTTACGGCATCATTATTCACAACAACCAAAAGGCTAGAATAACCCAGTATCCATCAACAGATTAACAGATAAGCAAAATTGGTCTATATATACAACGGAATATTATTCAGCCTTAAAAAGGAAGGAAATTCTGACATTCGCTACGACACAGATGAACCTTAAAGACATTATGCTAAGTGAAATAAGCTAGATACAAAAGGACAGATATAGTACAATTCCACATATATCAAGTGTCTAAAGTAGTCAAATTCATAGAGACAGCAGTAGAATGGTAATTGCCAAGGACTGGGTATGGATTGAAGGAGTTTAGTTGGTACAAAGTTTCAATTTGAGAAAATGAAAAGGTTATACAGATAATGGTTGCACAACAATGTAAACGTACTAAATCCCATTCAGTACACTTAAAAATGGTTCAAATAGTAAATTTTATGTTTTGTATATTTTACCACAGTAAGAAAAAAAAAAATCTAAGTCAACAATGATCATTATGACAAGAGACAATTAAGGCCAGTTAAGTAAGCAGAAACACTGATTTCATTCACCACTAGCATTCAGTAACACGCAAAAGTTGTGGAAAGATGATATATCAAATGATCTTTTACCTTATTATACAAAGAAGTAGCTTGAGAAACCCTTTAAATAGACAACTTGACTTCCAGTTTCAAGATGGCAAAATGAAGAAATATCTGTCCCATTCTACTCTAAAAAATCAATTCACAACAAATAGGAGGGAAAAAAAAAAGAAACCCAAACACAGTTTGGGTGAAGCTAGATGTCATCTGTATCACTAACCCACAATATATGAAGTGATAAAATAGATTGAGCAGAGGAACGTTAAATTTAAGTTCTGGCAGAGGGAAACAACACAGAAAAGCAAGTTGATGTGCCCTGGGAACCCCAGACCTGCTCAGGAACTTGAAGTATCAGGTACAGAGGTAGCTGAGACTGAGGTGAGGGCTGAAAGCAGGGAGAATGTTCTGCAGGTCTGGATGAGAAGTTGTTGGACTCATAGTCTTCTTGTCCTTCTGTAACTCAGCATAGGAAGTGACTTCCCTCTCTTCTGTGCTTATAGTAGATGTGGGTGTATTTTCCAAGGAAATAAACTAGGATGGTTCTGGAATCAAGAGCAGCAGGTTCTGGGAAAGGAGTAGACATTCATGCTGAGGAAATTTCCCAAAAGGGGGAAAAAAAACTGAAGAGGAAAAACAAAAACAAACAAACAAAAATAGGTGAAGCCAGGACATCCTACAGTTGACTAAGAGATTTCCAGAGAGAGAGAACAGAGAAAACAACAGGTAGTAAACAAAGAAAAAAAACATTAAAAAACTTCCCAGTACCAGACATAACCCCAACCCACACTAAGACCCATCATAATGAAATTATCCTAGAATCAGAGTTAAAGAAAATCCTAAAAGCATTCAGAGAGGAATGTCACACAGGATCAGGTAACAGTATGGAACTGGACTTCTCAACAACAACAGCAGAAGCCAGAAAACAATTAACCAATATCTTCAGAATTGTAAGAGACAGATTCTATACCCAGCCAAACTATCCATCAGGGTGTGGGTAAAATAAGACATTTTCAGACATGCAAAGTCACACAAGAAGTTACTTCTCTAGTACTCTGTAGGAAACTACAAGGGAAGGAGGTCCACTAACATGAGAAAGTAACTACTGAAAAAGAAAACTTTGGATCAAGGAAATAGGGAATCTAGCCCAGGAGAAAAGTAAAGGGAATTCCAGGATAATGGAAGAGAGACCCCAGAATGAAATCTGTTCAGCAGTCTTAGAGAAGAACCAAGCCAACAGGGAGCATCAGGGAGGGCTCCGGGAAAGAGAAATCAAGGAGAAAAAAAATAAAACTGATAGGTTATCTGACAGGTTTGGCTGAGTTGAAAATTGCATTGAGGAGCATTCTATACAGCTGTTGGAGAATACAGGCAAACTAAGACAAAGACTCGAAATAAATCCAGGAAATGGGAAAATGAAGATTTTATAAGTAAGTTGAGAAAAAATGAAAAAAACCATAGAAGTATAATCATAGTACATTCCCTGGCTTAGAAGTAAACAGTATCTGCTAGTCATAATAATGGAAACAACAGTAATTACAACAAAATGTGGAATTATACTATTGGAATATAGGGAGAAGAGAAAGAGGGGTGTAAGAAGGTCAGATGTCCTCACCGAGGCATAATATGAAAGCAACAGACATTGTTCAAAATTGATCATTCATGAAATAATATACTGATACGACTTGAAACTATTGGAGAAAATGTCAGAAGAAACAGCTAAAAGAATTCAGCAGTGGTTGCTTCTGAGGAGCAAAGTGAAGCTGTCAAGGGGGTGGAGCACTGCTGTTTTCCATTAGAAGCCTTTCACCATTATTTGATGTTGAAACTATACATATGCATTACTTGGTCAAAATAAAAAATTATTTTAAAGGTAAAAAATGGTTTCTATCTGTACTTTAAAATGCAATTTAGTTTTTATATATATTAACTCCTAACAGCTCAGGAGAATATTGGTTTTCCAAAGTGAACAAGAATAGCAAGGCTTTCTTTTCTTTTTTGAGATGGAGTCTCGCTCTGTCTCCCAGGCTAGAATGCAGTGGTGCGATCTCGGCTCACCGCAACCTCCGCCTCCCGAATTCAAGTGATTCTCCTGCCTCAGCCCCAGCCTGAGTAGCTGGGATTACAGGCAGGTGCCACCACACCTGGCTAATTTTTGTATTTCTAGTAGAAACAGGGTTTCACCATGTTGGTCAGGCTGGTCTCGAACTCCTGACCTCAAGGTGATCTGCTTGCCTTGGTCTCCCAAAGTGCTAGAATTACAGGCATGAGCCACTGTGCCTGGCCTAGCAAGGCTTTCTTAAAGACGCTTAGGAAAGTTGCTCAGGCTTTTAAGCCTATTCGAGTCTAATGGAAGGAATCCTCTCCATCTCCCCGGACCTCCCACAGCACTCCTAGCCACATACACTGGAGATCTGAAGGCTCCCAAACTGACTCCTTCCACCTAATTCAGCCTGGTCTTTTCTCCCTGAGAAGCTTCAATTTCCTGCTACAGAGTCAGCTGTTTTCAAACTGAAAAGGTCAGATGTAAGTGCTATTTTAGGGTGCTCACATTTGGTGGAAATGAGTCAACCAGGTTGGGTTTATTGCCTGAGCCAGGTAAATATGAAATCCCTCCAGTTCAAAATATCACAAGCAGAAAAAAATACCTCTCTCTCTCACACACACACACACACACACACGCACACACACACCTTTTCCACCAAGTTCAGCCAGATGAATTTATTACCCAAGTAAGATTTATCTAACGTTTTCATAAAAATCCCCAGCCTAAGGGTGATATGCATGTCAGTATCGTTGCTAGCAATTTGATGTTAAAATAGATTTGCTGTACAAGCTTGTCTATCGGAATTGATTGGAAACAGGCACACATGGCAATGTAGAAAAATCTAGATAATCCAGTTATCTGTGCTCCTTTCCCCTGTGGAAGAGGGCTGGAGAGGTCGCCCAGCATACTGAGTGCACGGATGTCAGGGTTTGCTCTAAATCTCCAAGGATGCAACAGTATAAGGCTGTTTATATTGATCAATAGCATGCATGGAAGTTAACATAAATCAATTAGTAAAATGCACAGGCAGCAGCGATTGCTAAACTATACTGTGTAAATAAAAGTTTTAAATACAAAACATGATTAAAATCTATTAACTATGCTCAGCACTGCCAAGCTCTTCTGTGACCTTCAGCAGCAGAATTTTCAGCTGTCACTCAAACGCCACTGCCGGCTCATGTGGACAATCTTGCATTGCTAGATGCTAGGGTCATCTCAGAACTTAACCCCAAGTCCCATCTTTAATAACAATGACAAAGTACATCGATACAGCACTTGACAATTTGCTAGCCTCGTTCAAACACTTTATTGGTTGACTTGATTCTTGCTATACGCCTTGATAAGAGGGCAGCTCACAGGGAGACCGTGTAGGCAGACGTAGAGGGTTGAAGTCTCGGCTCTGCAATTTACCATTTTGTCTGAAAGCAGGCAACTTTATTTCCCTCAAATAGATATGTTGTTCTCAAATAGCTATTATTTTAATCCCTACTTTTTTTTTTTTTTTTTGAGACGGAGTCTCGCTCTGACACTAGGCTGGAGCGCAGTGGCGCCATCTTGGCTCACTGCAACCTCCTACTCCCTGGTTCAAGCTATTCTCTTGCCTTAGCCTCCCGAGCAGCTGGGATTACAGGCACGCGCCACCATACCCAGCTAATTTTTTTTTTTTTTTTTTGTATTTTTAGTAGAGATGGGGTTTCACCTTGTTGGCCAGGATGGTCTCAATCTCCTGATCTCGATCCACCCGCCTCGGCCTCCCAAAGTGCTGGGATTACAGGCGTGAGCCACCACGCCCGGCCTTTAATCCCTGCTTTCATAGATGATGAAACTGAGGCTTAGAGAGTGAGTTATTTGTAAACGGAATTGGAAAGACAGGGATTCACACCCAAATCTATTTATCTCATTTTCAACTCCATGCTTTGCTTTGCACTGCTTCCGTGGGTTCCTGAACCCCTGCAGCTTCAACACAGGTATGACCGAGGGCAAGGTTTCCTGCGTCCTTTGAAGGGCAGAGACTCTGCCCCCCTCCCGAGGACTCTCTTCAGTGGAGCCCAGGGAGGAAGGCACTGGTGTCTAGGGTTGTCACTCAGCTCCCAGCATCCCACTTTCATGACCCAATTGCACTTCTACAGTGAAAGGTATATTGAAAAGGAGGGCAACCTGGAGCCCTGCCCTCAGACCTCCTTTCCTTTTGCTCTCCCCCAAGCTTATTCTTCCGAGGTCACCTGTCCCAGGTGCTGTCCTTTAATGTGCAGGATGTTCCTGCGTAAGGCCTTTGACCTGGGGGCTTCCTTTGTCTGCAACTTTCTCCCTCCAAGAACCATATGGCTTAACTTCTTCACTCTCCAAATCATCCCTCAAGGGGGAACTTCTCAATGATGTCTGACCCCACCACTCTACTTAAAATCACAACTGCATCTTCCCCACCCAGACCCCCCAGATCCCTCTCCTGCTCTGCTTTACTCATATCCTTTAGTACCTTCTGCATACGATGTAACTTACTTGTGCTCATAGAGTATTGCTTGCCACTTTTGTTCACTGAGTGTCCTAAGTGCCTAAAACAGAGCCTGGCATATAGGAGGTATCCAACAAATCTTACTGTACGAATAAATAAGTGGATAGATGGATGAATGGATGAACAGATGGGTGGACAGATGGATGGATGGACAGGTGGGTGGTTGGGTGAATTTAATCCCTTCCTTAAGCTTGTTTTTCAGGTAGCCAGTCTCTCACCCCCTAAAACCCAAAGCCTTCAGGGTTCTACATATGCACCAGTCCAGGCAAGCAATGCATCCTAGGCTTTCAGTAAAGCATGGGCCTATTAGTGAGCAGCCTAAACAAACCCACTGGTGCAGAAACACTATTTTACTCAGCCAAAGTCTGCAGGGTGTGGACGCAAATGAAGAAACCAACTCAGGCAGCATGGCTGGGAGACTTAAGAGGCTTAATTGAACCCCATTTCTTCATGATGTAGGCAGCTTATTTGTGTCCAGGCTGCCACCAAGCCAAATTTACTGTGACATGCTGACAGCTGTTTCTGTGCTGGGGTTCTTGAAAACAGCTGGAGGAGGGGAATAGACACTTCTGAATCAAAGGTTGTTTCTCCCTGCAAGCCACGCTATAGCTGCTGCCTGAGGAGTTGGGCTGTGCATCACAGGACTCGGGGTTCTAAATTTGGCCCCTATTCCTCCACTGACCAACAAGGGAGGTAACACAGAATCAACAGAGAGGCAGAATGGCTTCAGACAAGAGTCAGTGCAGAGATTTCTCCGCTTTATATGAAAGCATCAGAAATGCTGTTTCTACACTGGTAGGGGATAGCTTTAGGTGAATTTAGAGAGGTAAGAGGCAAACACTTTGAGTGAGGGCAAAGGGGGAGGGCAGCCTGTCATGCAAATGGAATGTCTAGCAATAGGCAGCTGGATAAATAAATGATCATGCTTCTTAACAAGGAACTGCCATGTGGCCATCAAAACCAGTATTGTAGAACTGTATTTATTGGCATGGAGAGAGGTCTATGATATATTCAGTGGAAAAAGTGGGCTATAAAATAATCCCATCCTACGTGATTGATCCCATTTTTGTTCAGAATATGTGTGTATATAAATAGACTCCAGCCGGGCACAGTGGCTCATGTCTATAATCCCAGCACTTTGGGAGGCTGAGGTGGGCGGATCACAAGGTCAGGAGTTCGAGACCAGCCTGACCAATATTGAAACCCCATCTCTACTAAAAATACAAAAATTAGCTGGGCATGGTGGTGCATGCCTCTAATCCCAGCTACTCGGGAGGCTGAGGCAGGAGAATCACTTGAACCTGGGAGGCGGAGGTGGCAGTGAGCCAAGATTGCACCACTGCACTCCAGCCTGGGCAACAGAGCGAAACTCCATCTCAAAATAATAATGATAATAAATAAACAAACAAACAAACAAACTCCAAAGACTATCAGTAATTCTCCCTGGATGATCGGGTTCTAGGTGATTTAAATAGCTGTTTTATCCTATTCTATTCTATTTTCCATTCTATTTGACAGAGTCTCTCTCTGTCATCCAGGCTGGAGTGCGGTGGTGCAATCACAGCTCACTGCAGCCTCAAACTCCTGGGCTCAAGTGATCCTCCTGCCTCAGCCCCCTGAGTAGCTGGGGCTACATGCACAAGCTGCTGTGCCTATTTTACTGCATTTTCTAAATTTTCTGCAACATTTATAATTTTCTCAAACAGAGTACAACATGCAGATTTCAGGTTAATTTGTCCTGCCCAACCATGGAATAACACATTCACCCGGCCTGTGCAGAACACAAAGACATTCCACTCACTGAGGCATTGCCTGAATTAAACGAAGCCTGAGCAACCACACAACTTGGCCTCCAGAACTGAGTTAACGCCTCCCAATAAAGGTCTTACCCGTCCCAGCCTCCTTCCTCCCACCCAAAACTGCTGGAGTCCCCACATGTCTTGGGCCAAGTTGGAAGAGAAACCTCCTTGCTCAGCTCAGCTTCTTCAGGCACCATGAGAAACTCCAGCCCATTCAAAAGGTGCACTTTTGTGCCGCCTCTTTTGCATGTGCGATTCTCCCTGCCAGGGATGCTCCTGACTTCTATGGTTTGCCTAGAAAATTTCTCTTCATGCTTCAAAACCCAGCTCAAATGATACCTCCTCTATAAAGCCTTTTCAGACTCTCTCATTTCCTAAGACCTTTGTATTTACCTCAGCCTGAAGCCTGAGCCTGCCGACGGATAATCCTAGGAAATGCTTTTCTCCACCTCACAAGAAATATATTAAAGACTTCTTTTTTTCTTGGACGACATTTGCAATTGAAAAGTGGGCAGACATATAGCCAGAAACTCTAGCTGGGGCAGTAAGGAGTAGATAACAGATTCCAAAACCACTATAGGAATGGCAAAACAGGCAAAGTATGGTGGCTCACACCTGTAATCCCAGCACTTTGGGAGGCCAGGGCGGGCGGATCACCTGAGGTCAGGAGTTTGAGACCAGCCTGGGCAACATGGTGAAACCCCATCACTACTAAATAAATAAATAAATACAAAAATTATCCAGGCTTGGTGACTCATGCCTGTAGTCCTAGCTACTTGAGAGGTTGAGGTGGGAGGATCTGGGAGGTTTGCTTGAGCTCAGGAGCCGGAGGTTTCAGTGAGCTGAGATCATACCACTGCGCTCCAGCCTGGGCGACAGAATGAGAACCTGTCTCAAAAGAAAAAAGAAGGCCCGGCGCAGTGGCTCAAGCCTGTAATCCCAGCACTTTGGGAGGCCGAGACGGGCAGATCACGAGGTCAGGAGATCGAGACCATCCTGGCTAACACGGTGAAACCCCGTCTCTACTGAAAAATGCAAAAAAACTAGCCAGGCGAGGTGGCGGGTGCCTGTAGTCCCAGCTACTTGCGAGGCTGAGGCAGGTGAATGGTGTAAACCCGGGAGGCCGAGCTTGCAGTGAGCTGAGATCCGGCCACTGCACTCCAGCCTGGGAGACAGAGCGAGACTCCGTCTCGAAAAAAAAAAAAAAAGAAAAAGAAAAAAGAAACTTCTCACAACTGGGCAAATGCTTGCTTTAGGCAGGTGACTCATCTTTAGCTATAGGTCCCCAGGGGGTATCTGGGGACCATGGGAAGCCTTCCCTGCATCTAGGAACACTGTTATTTCCTGCTTTATGAAACTGGAGCCTTCACCACTAGGGAAATTGCACATCCTCAATTGGTATCTACTGCAATTTTTTGTCAATCACAACGCAATGCCACTGCAGCAACCACAGATCTCCCCGTCGCACTGTAGTGGATGAATCTGCCTATGTGCCCTTCCTACCAGGTTAAGTTCCGGTGAGACCAGACAGGACAATGTGGCTCCGCCTCCCAATCTCGCTGTAGAATGAACAAAAGAAGACACCTTCTTTTGCTGTTTTGTGTTGGGAAAAGGGAATGCCAAACTCAGGAATGCTGCCTTTTTGTCACCTCTCACCTGGAAACACATCAAATGAGTTTTATTATGCTGCCTCTGCCAGGCTGGGAGTGCAGAATCTTCCTCCATCACTGCAAGCTGCCCACTTCTAAGAGCCCTCTGCAGTTCCTCAGAAGCCGTGTCTGCCTTCAGGACTCAATACTTCCCACCAGTCTTTATTGCGTGAAGAAAGGGCAGCCGAGCCAGGCCTCATCCCTCGATTACACAGAGCCTGCTGATAATCAAGGAATCATTGAATTGGATTGATGGTGCTTTGCATTCTGATCAGGCACTAAGTGCACCCAATGAACCATGAACTCTCTCTTCTGGTTGTGTTTTAACTCTGCCAGTGGTCATCTGTAGCACTATGTGTAAAATCTAGGGGGGAAAATCATAAATGCACTGAAGCCCATCGAGGAATATTAATGGCCACTAGAATTTTCAAACCTAGCACATTTAATTCAGAGTGTAAATGGCAAACGCCTTGTTCACTTGAAAAACAAAGAACCAAATTGTGCGTGACCCAGCTCGACACCTTTGAATTATGCCATTTGTTAAGTATATACCGTGTGCATATAATTAATCCAATTTGGCCCCATGTAAAAGAAATCACTTCCCTTAATGATGCAGTATTAAAACTAACCAATTCTGTCCTGGTTAAACAGGACTCTTGTAAACCGCCTCACTGGATGATGTCCCCTGGAGACCCTTGCAAAGTCTTTGCAAAGGCACAGAAAAAAAAAAAAAATAGCTACAAGGAAACACCAGCTTGTATCCTCCTACATTTAAATTGGCTGTGATAATGAACATTTCTTTTTCCTTTGTGGTGTGGATCCAGGTCTAGTTTTGCCATTATGTATAGCCACCTGATACAGGTTGTTTGAAAAATCAAGGTAAAAAGGAACATTTATCTATTACCCATGGCAGAGATTTACATTTAGATGACATTCTTGGTATAGCTAATAACTCAGTTCAGCAATCAAAGGCACAACAGCCTTGCTGGGCTCAACATTGTTCCATGCTAGACGTTTCCACACACATTCCTTTTGACTGTCCTGTGTTGCCTGGAAGACGCTGGAAGATGTGCCAATCTGCTGGTCTCAGCTCCAGGGAAGCATGGACTGGATTAATAAAGGGTTAAACGCTGCTTCCCAGGTTTCCTTCCCTTTACAAATTCTGAGTCTCCCTTGCATGTGTTTGAGGAAGGAAGAAGTGGAGAGAACGCGTTTTGCTAGGAAAAGATTCAATTCCCATTCCACTTGCTTTGCTTGACATGGGCTTCTAGAAGTTTTGCAGTGGCTGCGGTAACTGGGCACAAACTTAAACTTCACCAGAGATTGGGGAGCCTTGTGTGATTCCGAAGGTTTCATTTCTGTCCCATTCCTAAGGAGCAGCGAGATAAGAAAGAGGAAGCATGCCTTCCTCACTTTAAATAACCTTCCAGTGAGTGGCTCTACAGAGCTTACAAAATAAAGTCACAAGTTCTTGAGCAAGGTTTTGCAAGTCTGTGCTTGCAGCCCTATCCCTAGGGTATAGCTTGGCATTTGCGCAGTCAGGAGATGGCGATGCCTGAGATTCAGTAAGTGGGAAGGAAGCAATTCTCAGTATCAATGATGCTGCCTTACCGTCTCCAGGAATCTCAGCAGCCCCCATCCCATGACTGTGGCATTCAGAGCCTCTCGGTTTGACTCTGACCTTGCCAGTCACTTTGCTGTCTATTTCTAGTGTCACCTCTCCAACTGGAGACAAAACCAAATTGCTCACCTGTGGCTCCTGAGTGCTATCCTTGCCTATGCTGGTTCTCTCCTCCTCCCAGTTCATGCTGGCTGTCGATCTTCCTCATCACTGGCTTCTCCTTTGACTTTGTCTTGTTTTACTGGGTTTGATTCCTGTCTGCTCCATTAGTAGCAGAAAAGGATTCCAAACAATGAGGCATCTTCTGTGAAGTTCTTGCATTCCTTCAACAAAAGTCTTTTTGTGACAAGTACAAGGTTAGGCAGACAGAGGAGCAGGGCAGAGGCCCAAAGGTGAGAAAATGCTTGACCCTGCAAGTTGCTCAGTAAGCCCAAGGTGCAGAGGGCACAGGACTCAGGGTCGCTGGTGAAGAGTCCAGGGCCTGGACTCACTCTGCCATCATCTGAAGCCTCTCCAGCCTCAATCAGGGACGCTGGGAGGATGTAATGAGATGATTCCTGCAGTACCTCTGGCGCTTGGTGTATGCTTAGTAACGCCAGCTCTCATCATTACCAAGATCATGGTGATTTTCATCATCATTTTAAGCAGGGGTCAGAACACACAGGAGTCACACACGTTAAGGAGCTCAGGTACACCCTTGAAGGCACTGAGAGTCCATCGGAAGAGCTGACCCAGGATGTGACGGGTGTAACTATGTTGGAAATTCAGAACAATCACTCTGGTAGCTGCATGTAGAACGGATGGGAAACAGACTGAGAGAGAGGAAAAAGTCAGGAACCTGCTGCAGTAATTTCAGCAAGAGACAATAGGGGTCTAGGTCAAAGAGGAGGTGTTGGGACAGACCGAGGTTGGTGGATTCCACAGATAAGGAGAAGGGTCTGAGATAGGCTGCAGGGTACAGTGGTTAAGCACACAGGCTCTGGGGCCAGCCAATCTGGATTGGAACTCTAACTCTGCCATCCCTGTTCATGTGACCTAGAGCAAGCAATTCTACCTTCTGATGCCTCAGTTTCCCTGTCTGTATATTAAAGGTAATAAGGAATGCTACCAACCTCACAGCGTCGGCTGATGCCAAAGTTAAGTTTGGTAATGCACGTAATGCACTTAGAACAGTTGTCTAACACAGAGCAAACAGCAAGTGTTGCTTATCGTTATAAGAAATAAATGGGTTCCCTGACCCATTAAACAGATCAGAAGGGAGGAGTCCAAGAAGAATCGGGTAGCCAGGGGACGGAAGTTGTTTTCTGAGGCTGTTGGGGAGACCCCAGCAGAAGTACCAAGTTTGGGGAAGGAAGAGAAGAGCGGGTATGGATGATCTTTTAACAATCAGCCAGCCATCCAGACGTAACGTTCAAGTTACCAATTTGGGGGATTATTTTGTTGGGTAGAAAATAGTTTGTCCTAGAGATTCAGGCAGATGTGAAGGGTATGAAGATGGTTTTGTTAAATAAGAAAAGCAAGTTTCTTTAGGCTTTTCTCTCAAGCACACAAACTCCAGAATTCCACTTTATACAATGTCCAGGAAGGAAAGCAAACTGAAGACCTGCTTCTTCCTCTGACACCGAACACTGTCAATCCTCATGTCCTTGAAGCAGAGTCTTAAGAAACTTTAAGCAATTCATGAGATAAAAGTAGCGTCAAGGAACTGGCCAAAATATCAAAATTACAACGTGGGATGCGTTGCCATGACAACCCAACTCCATTATTTTCAAATCCTATGGCAAGAATCTAGCCAGCAATAGAACTGAGTAAAAGCAGGAGCTTCTGCCTCCCATTCACAGGAGGACATGGTGAATGTCCTAAAACATATCTTCTCATTTTCCTTGAAAATTCAACAAGGCCAAAGCAACAACTTCCCCAAGCATTTCTGTAACAAAGAGAACCATTCTCCATCTATACGGAGCAACGAATTACATCAGTGCTGGTTCCCCGCAACATCTTCAGCAAGCAACCTTCATCTGGGTATTGCCAGCCAACTTGTAGGAATTAGCTCATGAATCCTCATGACATGGGAAAGAAACAAAAATTATTTGCTCTGGGAATCCTGCCTGTACTACTCATCATTTTTTGTATATAATTATAATAATGTGGGTCCCTATTGAAGTCTGACTTGTTGATATGCACATGGTATTTGGACATACATTTTCATGTGCCTCCAAAAGCCACCATATGAAATAAATGCCTGTTAACTGCAACTAGCTTATAAGGAAATAACAGCCCTATCTCCAAATATTAGTACTACAGGTTGGTGGCGCACGGAAGTCCTATATTGACCCTTCAACCAACTTCTGATATATTTCTGAGGAAGGAAGGTATTACATCTATTTTCAAGTCAGGAGAAATTGTAGCCACAAAACAGATTATAGGCTTATACAAAGACATAAAGAAATTCATGACCTTAAAATAAATATTCATTAAATGCCTACGGTGCAGCAGTTGCTGGGTCAAGAGACATAGTTGCTGGTTTAAGGGAGAGTGTAAATTCCATTTTCCTGTGCACATAAAACAGGCAGTTCCCCCTTATACTTGTAAAACCTGCAAAGTCATTTGATTTTAGCACCCTGTCCTTAAGTCGTTAGTAACTTGTGGAAGCCTCCATTCTTGCAATTCTTTACCCTAGTAATAAACATCCATCTGTCCAAGCTGGCAGAGAAGAGGTTGTAACTCGAGGGAAATTGATAGATTGGTGTGTGTGTGTGTGTGTGTGTTTGTGTGTACATGGCCGTTTTTTTCTCTTTCTTTCACATTTAAACGCAAACCTTTTGAAACTATGGACAGGAACTAGCTTTTACAATGGACATATTTGACATTGAAAGATAAATGTCCTTAAGGAATGTAAAAAGTCAAAAGAGGTCTTCATAAATGAAGAGCAGAAATGATAAACCTGTATTGATCTTGAATTTTTTAAAAAGATACAGAAGGGAGCTGGTCGTGTCTCAGCTCTAACCCAGCTGGGCTGTGGACACACGTCCCTAGCTCCCCTCTCAATTCCCAGAGCCTAACGCAGAGGTGAGTAGGTGATAGAAACGCACTTTATTAACATCCGGCTGGCTGACTGGTTATGCATGAGGAGGTAATTAGATAGTAGACAAATTCGAGCTCCAGGATCTACCAGGATACAATGCATCACATCTCAGGCTACAATATGAGCAGGTTTCTGGCACGCCCGATTTGAAAAGCATGACGCTGGATCATTTGTAGAAGTCTGTGCATACTCAACAACCTTCCGTCAACTCTACTTCCTGCCAGAATGAAGAAACAAGCCAGTGGCACTCACCTACGTACAGTTTCCCAGACATCAGTTTTTACCATAAATAAAGAGTTGCACCCCAAAGCTTGAAGAAAGAGGCTACTAAGTGCTAAAAAGCTGTGCAGAGTCTGGGGGGACAGAAGCTACTCCAATAAGACTAGCAAGGCTCACACTAAGCTTGGCAGCAGGCATGCCTCACCAGTGAGAAGCAGATTCTGGGAACATAATCTCTTTTGGAGGAACCAGTTTTCCCACCATCTCTACAAAGACAGAATAAAGGAAGGCAAAAGTTGGCTCATTTGGAGCCAGATAAACCCACTGGCATGCCTGATGACTCTTCTCTATGACTAGCCCTCTTGGAAACTGCAATTCATGAAATCAGCCTGGCAAAGTCGTAGGTGGCATCATCACCAGCCTTAGAGACAGATGTTGCGTGTCAAAGAAAACAATAACAAAAATATCGATTGAGAAAAGGGAAACATCAAACACAAGTCATTGTATTGGTGGCCACTGCTTGTCCCTCCAATATTTTGGCCCCATTTTTTATTTTTTTAATATGTAAATGGTTATAATTGTAAGTTAACTATATGATAAGACAGCTGACTGTAGACCTGTGAAAAGCAATTATTTTGACGTTGATTACTTTCTATGTAGGAACACAGTATTGTAATTATAGTTTGCTAGAAGCTATTGCAACCTTCTCTGATGTGCTCCCAATTTGGCTGGAGTTAATTAATGGGTGTTGGGGGGTGGGGGGTGCAGAAGCCGGCATGCAACTTTACATACAAATTAATTGACATGAAATAAATTAATATGTTTAATTTAAATGTTATTAATTTACCAAACAGAAAGAAAGAGGCATGGGGTTTAGGGAGCTACGGCATTAGCATCAGCTACAGGGATGTCACCCGGTTACCATGGCAACTGCCTCATTAGGCTTCCAGGGGAAGTCAGTGCATCGCATGGGGCTGAGGAGCAGTGGGCAAAGGATTCCAGACATCAAATGGAAAATCAGAAATATCAACGAGAACCAAGTGGTGCTTTGAGCATGGGATTCAGAGGAGGCTGTTTGTCTGCAGGTGACCTGGGCTCCAGCCTGCAGCCAAGAAAAGGCAAAGTTTGAAATCCAACATGCTGTACTTTGGATAAAGTGTTTACCTTAGGAGAAGCAGGTTCTTGATAGGATGTCAGGACAGTTTTCATGTCCCCAGATGCCCTATCCTTGTTTTACCTTCCCATTCTTTGTCCATGCTGTTGCTTCTTCCCGGACCAGGCTTCCCTTACTCTCTTCACCTGCCTCTCCTCCAACCCTGTTTCAAGTTTCAGTTTGGATGTCACGTCCCCCATCTGGTTGTTCCTCCATGATCCCCACAGAACCCCCTGTATCCTATCCAAGCAATTACCACTCTGCAGTTTCACCATGAATTCCTTCATCTGCTTCCCTTCTGGACTGTGAGGTTCCTGAGAGCAGGGCTATGCTATTCACTCTCCAGCTGCAGTTCTTGGACCAGAAAGCTTGTTAGAAATGCAGGGTCTCAGACCTCAGTCCAGGTCTATTGAATCAGAATCTGCATTTTAACAAAATCCCCAGGAGATTCTTAAGCACATTAAAGGTTAAGAAAAGTTGCTGCTCTACACCATTGCTTTCCCGGAGCAGGGCAAATAGCTGGCACTCAACACATTATTTTTAAATCAAGCTTCTTTGTATCTAGACTTTGCCCTGCCTCAGGTAGCACAGATGAATTCAGAGAAATGAGCAGCTGGGCCATTGTTTCTTAATGTACTGAAGTTAGTTGACTGTTCATGCACAGGGCTAAGATGGAATCTGGAACCCCCACCACAGGGTCTTCAAGCCTGGATCTACCACTCTATAATCTCAAGCAAATTACTTAACCACCATGTGCCTCAACTTTATCATCTATAAAATGGGGATGATATCCAGTAGGTAGTCCTTGAGCACCTACAATGTGCCACTCACTGTTGCCAGCCCTTGGGAGTTATCAGTGAACTGAAAAGACAAAAATCCCTGCGCTCTTGTTGGGAGGATTAAATGAAATAATATATATAAGGAATTTAGCATGGAACACAGAAAAGGTTTAATATATTATCGTTCTTCATCTCTAAAGCCCTTTTAAATGCCCTTTTCCTTCGCACAAACATTTTTGCTTCGCTTCCTCAAATAGAGTTTTACAGTCATAATTATGGACTGTCTTGCTGGCATAAGCTTAAGGTGAACTCATTTGGGGTGAAAAGGAAGCGGGGGAGATGAGAACAAAGACCACTCCTCTTATAGGACAGCTCCATACTCTGCATCCAGCTGAAGAGTCTATAGTCTCTAAACAGAGGACAGTATTTTTATTTTTTAATTTTGAAAGACAAGCAACCATCATGCAGGTGGTCCACTGGAGAGGTAAGAATGGAGCCAAATTTTAGAAAGGTTTGTAGCCAATATGGTAGCCGTTACCCATATTGGCTATTTAAATTTAATATAATTAAAATTAAATAAAATTTAAAATTCAGTTCCTCAGTCACATGAGCCACATTTGCAATGCTCAACGGCCAGATGTGGCCAGTGGCTACTGCATTGAAGTGTGTAGATATAACACATTTCCATCATGGCAGAAGGTTTATTGGATAGTGCTGGTCTACATCAGCGTTTCTCCAACTTTAGTGTGCATATGAAAACCCCGAGATCCTGTTAGAATATGGATTTGGATTTAGCAGATTAGCAATGGTGTACTAAAGGAAAACTAGGTCAGAGCAAAGCATGTCTTCTTTGTCTTAGGGTTAAGACATGGTCCACTTACACTCCCAGGTGATGTTGATGATGCTGGTCTAACTAGCATATTTTGAGGAGCAAGAATCTAGACTCATAATGAAGAAGCAGAGACACAAATACAAGGAATTTCCAAATCTTATTTAGTCAGAACTGAGTAGAGCTGCCTCAAAGATTGTAGCTCATTTTGACACTTGACCAATGAGGAGGGGTGGTCATCAGAGGAACTGTAAGAATCTAGCAGTAACTGTTCAGTGAAGTGCATGATATTCATATTCTTGGCCACCTCAGCCTCCAAATTCAGATGCAAAAAATGTCTTCCCCTATGGGCCAACTAACCAGTGACCTGTTCTGTTTGGAACTCTGGGAGGAACCAAGACAAAATTTAGTGGAAGGGCAGGGAAATTGTTCCAAATGTTTTTAACCCTAAGACAAAAAAGATGTGCTTTGATCTGACTTAATTTTCCTTAAGTATCAAATCACCAATCTCATTTGGGATACTTTGTAAGGCTGTTCTTGCCTCTTTGGATGCTTGGCCTTCCATCCTTGGTGTATATTAAAGTCAGCTGGGGATGTTATTAGACATGCCATGCCAGCGATTGGTTTAATTGATTGAGGACAAAGCCTAAGCATCAGTGCCTTTTAAGCATTCTCTAGTTTATTCTAATATGCAGCCAAGGTTAAGATGCTCAACTTTGAATAGCCTGGCTTCTTTATACAAATGTGCCACTCCCTCCCCTGGGTTTCTCCCACACCTTGACTGGCAAACCCCGCCAGCTTGCATTTGAACCTGCTTTGAGTGCCACACCTGCTCCAGAATAGCCCTCCAGGAATTACCTTCAAGTGCTGTGCACCCAAGCAACAAGTCAAAGGTACCCTCTCCCTGTTCCTGCTTCGTTCCTGTTGACTGTTTTCACAAGCAGAGGGACAGAATGCATCCCTTGATTTTTCTAAATTAATTAAATGAACATGATACCAGCAAATTGTTTTTAAAACAAACAATAGCCTGACTGCCACTAAGGAACTTGTCATTTTAATTTTCTGTTTTCTTTTGGTTCTTATGTGTGAGTATATGTGATCTTTCAAATAATTTTGATATTTTGAAAGAGTTTTATATTAGCAACATCTCCCAGGATACCACATTGTTTTCATGTCCATCACTTTAAATGGCTGCATAAACTTTCATAAAGATGATTAATCATAATTTACTTCCATGTTGTCAAGCATTTGGGTTGCCTCCAATTTGTGGCTGTTGATAAACAAGGCTGTATTGAGTATCTTTCTGCATCGAACTTTTTCTGGGTCACCAGCCTGAAGGTTTTCTCTTGTCAGCACCATTTACATTTCCTGCTTCAGCCACCACATGCTTTTCTCCTTGTCACACAATCCCTAACAAGATAATCCTAAGCAGAAGTTCCTTCTCCGTGTGGTGCTCTGGCTCTTTGGGTGGGACAAGGTTTTACTGTGTAAGACGTTTGGGATCCCTGTACTGTCCATGAGATGCCAACCCAAAGCCTTCAGTGGTCTGAGAAGCTGGGTCGGGTGAACCTCTACACATTGCCCATTGGTTTCTGTCTTGATTTCTCAGACTTTGGTCAGAGTTCTTCAGAGGAAAATCTCAGGACAAGAAAGGTCTTGAGAGTCCACTGTGTGTGCAGATCAGCAGAGCTAGAACTCATCCCCACTCACCCACTTCCTCTCTTGGGATCTGAGGGTTTGGCTCCTGTCACTCAATTCTTCCGCCTACTGCTTATTAAGATGGTCCCTTTTTTTGTTTGTTTGTTGTTATTGTTGTTGTTTTACCATTCCTTGATTGTCCTTCTACCGGCATTTCTTCCTGCTTCCTCTCCTATGAAATCCACATGCAGGTAACTTTACAGTCAATGCCCACCCAAGGAAGAAACACAGCCTATGGGATAAGATCACAAACTCAGGACCAGACCACTCAGGTTTGAATCCTGCCTGGACCGCTTTGGAGCTGTGTCACCCCTGGTGAGAGATGCATTTCCTTAACTGCAAGATGGAATGATATTAATAAAACCTCCTCATAGAGATTAATATGTATTAGGCACCTAGTCGAATATATCACCTGATGGGTACTCAGTAAGTATTGTTTTTTGTTTTGTTTTTGTTGTTTATTTTGGAGACAAGGTCTCGCTCTGTCACCCAGGCTGGAGTGCAGTGGAGCAATCTTGGCTCCCTGCAGTCTGGACCTCCCAAGTTCTATCAATCCTCCTGCCCAGCCTCTCAAGTAGCTGAGTCTACAGGGGCATGCCAACATGCCTGACTGATTTTTTTTATTTTTTTGTAGAGATGGAATCTTGCTATGTTACTAGGCTGGTCTCCAACTACTGGGCTCAAGCGGTCCTCCCACCTCAGCCTCCTAAAGTGTTGGGATTACAGGCATGAGCCACCATACCCAGCCAATGAGTACTGCTGACATTTTGGCTGTTGCTTATCCCCTTAAGAATCATACCAGGTGGGAAATAGTGTTCCATTTATAAGGGAACAATCAGAAGTCCAGAGAGGTTAAGAAACCTGCTCAAAAGTCATGGAGACATTTCATGGTAGAAATGGGATTTAAACCCAGGCCAATCACTTCCCTAATCAATGTCTTTGCACCAAACTACCCCACCTACCTCTCTTTCAAGAAAATCTGGAAAACTCTATTACTGTACACTGTCATTAACTGTTTAAGCCATTTGGAAGAAGAAAGGTCATGATGGGAAATGGTACAATCATGGGGAGATGTAAAGAGAACAGCTCTGTGTTCACATTATCAATGAGACCACTTGAGACCACAATTCAAGGTCTTTGGTCTTCAAATATAAACACAGTATTATATATAATAACACAAAAACAATATTATAGAAATGCTGCATCATATGACGTATAAAATCCACAGGTTTTGTTTGTTTTTTGCTTTAAATAAGTGAAAGTTATAATGCACGGTGGTCTTTTCAAGACCTATACTCTGTATAGGTCAAAGGCTTCTTAATAATCAAGATTGTTATCATTTATTGTGTACTTGCAATTCTCTTATAATTGAAGCCTTCAGGCTAACATTTATACAAAGCTTACAGTGGATTTACAAAGGTGAAGTTATCGAAAAAGATTTTAAACCACTCAGATTAGACATAAACACCATGACCGAACTTAATGAACTAGAGAAAAAGAAAAGTCAATTTTTGTCATGTATGAAGAACAAGCTAGAAAGAGCATGCATGCACACAACATACACACACACACCACCCAAATCCAAAGATCCTAGTCACTATTCAGTCCTCACCTACCCTCATCACCACTCAACAAGATATGAAATCAATTGTCATTCTTTATTTTCCAGGGATGGCATGGGTAATGTGGCTGACATCAATGCTTATCCAATAGACTGATGGAACAGACTGATGCATTGCACCTGAGAAGTCGTTACAAAAAAAAAAAAAAAAGCATGTTTATTCACATCCCATTTCCTCCTGGAGAATATTGATCCCAGAGAAAATCATTTCCAGTTTGCATCTCATAATTGCAAATACTTCTTTCTGAATTTCTATTTGTAATGCAGCTGTTGGAACAAATTGGCTTTCCCACGGAACATAAAGAGTCTGTCTCCTACAATACTTGAGAATGGTAAGATGCTGACCACCAGGACACCTTGCTTGGGTCTTTCCACA
The DNA here is from genome assembly GCF_008728515.1 of Papio anubis. Classification (NCBI taxonomy): domain Eukaryota; kingdom Metazoa; phylum Chordata; class Mammalia; order Primates; family Cercopithecidae; genus Papio; species Papio anubis. The sequence goes on along the minus strand of NC_044976.1, from coordinate 12,410,954 downwards.
AGATCACTGCATCTAAAATTTTTCTTCTAAAATTATAAAATAATGTTTGGGCATTGACCTCATGACAAACGCAGTCTATGTTCTGATCTTGTGGTTTTAAGGTAATGATTCTCAAATTCTGGTCAGTATCACAATCACCTGGGGAACTTGGGAAAAATAAAGAGACCCAGACCCTCTCCTCCTTCCACAACCCTGGCATTTGTGTTCTTTATTAGGTGTCAAGGGGATTTTGATACACACCAAAGTTTGAGTATTACTGCTTTAAGTCATTGAACTACCAAATTCCTCAAACTTCCACATGCAAACAAATCACCTGGGAATTGGATGAAAATACAGATACTGATCCTATAAGTCTGCTTATAGTCTCCGATTCTGCATTTCTGACCACTCCCAGGTGATACAGATGCTACTGATCCAGGCAGCCTTTATAGCAAGGCTCTTGGACCATGGTTCTCAACTGGGGAGCACTTTCCCCCACCGTAGGGTATTTGGCAATGTCTGAAGAAATCTGGGGTTGTGATAATTGGGGAGTGGTGTGCTGGCATCTAGTGGACAGAGGCCAGGGATGCTGCTAAGCATTCCTAAAACACACAGAACAGCTCCCACACCCCAGACAACAAAAAACCGTCCAGCCCAAAACATCAGTAGTGTTGAGGTTAAGATGGTGAGAAACCCGGCTTAGCTAAGAGTTAAAATGCCAAAATCACCACCTTGCTTAATTAGAAAGAGTGATAAAGTTAACATCCCTCCCTCAGAAATGCAGCCACAAGACGATTCATGATTTACAGACTTTGAAAAGAAACCTACATGCCTGACCCTCGGGTTCCAAAGACTCGTCTAAAGGAACAGTGACAAATGCTGGCTACCATCAGTGTTCTTAAAATATCCTACTGTTTTGAGAATTCCAGAAGACGGACTAAATGTTTTACTTTCTATCCAGATATTGCAAAATCATATAAGCTCACAGAGGGAAAACGTTCCTGGAACTCAGATTTCAAATGGTTCTGCTGACTCAATTAGTTAAAACTAAAATCTTAGGAAGGATCAACACAGCAAGGTGAATTATCTTGTCTTTCCCGGATCATCCTAAGAAACAAACTGGACACTTATCGTGCATATCCAGCACAGCGCATTCAGATTCCATCGCGTAATTATACAAAACAGTTTGCTAGTCACTTTAACACAGTTTTACAGCAAGAATTATGCTAAGGGGCTGGATTCCTCAATCATATTGTGAAGAAACAAAACTTGTTCATCCTGTACAAGGGTGAAAACAGGCTCTATCCTACAGGTCTAGGGATGGGGTGAAGTGAGATGAGGAAGGAAGAGAGTGATCATCTAGCCTAAGACATTTCCGTATGTAGGCAGAAACTCCTACCCAAGCTGGTTAGTGTCCTATAGAGCAGGGGTCTGCAACCCCTGAGCCATGAACCAATACCGGTCCATGGTCTTTTAGGAACTGGGCCACACAGCAGGAGGTGAGCGCAAGCAAAGCTTCATCTGCATTTACAGCCACTCCCGACTGCTCGAATTACCGCCTGAGCTCCACCTCCTGTCAGATCAGTGGTGGCATTAGATGATCACAGGAGCGCAAACCCTACTGTGAATTGTGCACGCAAGAAATCTATGCTGCATGCTCCTGATGAGAATATAATGCCTGATGATCTGCCACTGTCTCCCATCACCCCCAAATGGGACCATCTAGTTGCAGGAAAACAAGCTCAGGGCTCCCACTGATTCTACATCATGATGAGTTGTATAATTATTTCCTTATATATTTCAATGTAACAATAATAGGAAAAAAGTGTACAATAAATGTAATGCGCTTAAATCATTCCAAAACCATTCCCCTACAGCCATCCATGGAAAAACTGTCTTCCACGAAACAAATCTCTGGTGCTGAAAAGATCAGGGACCACTGCTGTAGAGTAAGGAATGAGTTTTAATAGCCTGGAGACACAACACTCTTTGTTCTGGGCTCCACCCTGTTAGAATAAGCTGCAGAAAGGATCTCATGGCCGCAGGGAAAAAGTTGACCTAGAAACCCTGGAAAATACCTGCTAGTCAGGAGCAGGGCAATGTAGCATCCTGAGGTCAACTAGAGTTCTCACCTGCTGTGCAACGGATGTGTTCTTGGCAGTATCTTTTGGGAGGTGGAGGTTCTGTTGTATGAAGTTGTGCTGGTCATGACGGAGGAAAGGGGACTTGGACGAGGTGTATCTATAGAAGCTTCTGGGCTAAATGGATAACAGAGAAGAAATAGCTAGGAAAAGAGTGACTATGAATAACCCAGCCCATGCCAAACATGCTGTACTCAGCCTTCATGGCTTGGTTCAAATGTCCCTGCCTTCCAAGAATGGTGGTTTCCTCATTTGTGTACCCAATGGGTCTTGGTACATAGCCTTCTCATAGAATTTATCACAGGGTATTGGAATTGAGTGTGTGGTTCTCATTATACCAACAAACCAGGAACATAGCAGTTAATAAAAATATCTAGGGTATATGGTGTTTTTCAAGCATCTGATATAGATTTCAAATCATGTCACATAAAACAAGTCATTTCTAACTAGTAAGTCTGCAAGCAAGAATTAAGTTTCTCTTGGTCTTTTGTTGGTCAGTACTAATTAAATTTATATATGAGAAAGAGCTTTCGGAAATTAAAAGGCCACATGTCTTGTTCTGACTCCAGAGAGACAGAATCAAAGGATATATAGATAGAGAGAGAGATGAGAGGGGATTTATTAGGGGCCTTGGCTCATGTGATTATGGAGGCCAAGAAGTCCCATGACAGGCCATCTGCAAGCTGGAGTGTGGGATGCTGGTAGCATGGCTCAATTCAAGTCCTAAAGCCTCAGAGCCAGGGAAGTTAATGGTGTCATTCTTAGTCCAAGATTGAAAGCCTGAGAACTCACGGGGACCATGGTGTAAGTCCTGCAATCCAAAGGCCAGAGAACCTAGAGTTCTGAAACCCAAGTACAGGAGATGGATGAAGCACCAGCTCCAGAAGAAAGCCAGAAAATCATCTTCCCTCTGCGTTTTTGTTCTATCCAGGCCCCCAGCAGATGGGATGGTGCCTGCCCTCATGGAAGGCAGATCCTCCCTACCCAGTCCACCAACCCACATGCGAATCTCCTCTGAAAACACCCGCAAAGACACACCCACAGGCAATGCTTTATCAGCCATCCAGGCATCCCTTAATCCAGTCATGTTGACATCTAAAATTAACCATCACATGTGCAAATTATCAACACTATAAATTATAGCTGTTCTATTTTTCTACCATGTCTCCCAAAAGGGGGAAGATCAGCAAGCTCGCATTGGGAGACTGGTAAGGCCCCTCCTTCTCCCCCTGCACACTGTCTTCATTTTGTTTGTCAGTAAATTTTGCCTAGAAGCAAATATCGTCATCTCACGTCAATTTACCCACAGTGGATTGGGCCATAAGCTGTCGAAACAAACGTCACAATGAAGAAAAGCACTAAGAAAAACTGAGAGTAAAGGCAGTGGACTGGCCAGCTCAGACACATTGTAAAAGTCTTGTTTTACTCTGAGTTCATTATTTAGAAGAGATAAGTGAAGTGTAAGGTGACTCTATGCTAGCCAGCCAGTGATCAATGCAAACTTAATCTCTCTGTGCCTCAGTTTCCTCATCTGCCAAAAAGGGATAATAATTTAATCGTAGGGAGGCGTGGAGGCTTCAATGAGTTCATTCTCATAAAGCATTTTGATCAGTGCCTGGCAGATACATGCTTAGTAAATGTCAGCCATTATGATGATGATCATTACCCTGGCTGCTCTCCCAGCATTCAGGTGACCAAAGCTTAGCAACAACACGTGACTTTCAGGGAGTCTTGGGAGGGGGCTGGGCCAAGTACCCAGGCATGACAGCTCTGGATGAAAATAAAGCATGCTTTGTGGAAGCTCCACAAGCGGAAAGAGAATTCCAATACACGGTCTTTTCTCATGCTGGAAAATCTCCACAGGGCATGCTCAATGCTTTTTCAAATTCGGAGAAAACAAAAGGATTAGAACACAGCAGAGGATTTTACTCAAGAGCTGCACTGAACCCGACAGAGCCTCTGCAGCCTGGTGAAGCACTGGGGTGTAATGGAATACACTCTGTGGTCAGACAAGCTGGGTTTAAATCTGAGTTCGCCTCTTACGTGATGCCCTTGGGCAGGTCACACTTTTCATCCCCCTTGGGCCTGCAAAAACAGGCTAAGAGAATGCACTGGGTCATGGAAAAGAACAAATGCATGTGTCTGGAATATAGCAAGGGTTCAATCAATGTAAGTTGCTCCTCTGCCTTTCTTAGAAAGGAAAAATGTTCAGTTTCTATCTTGAAATTGCAAGCACTGTACAAGTTACTTCCTGAATCTAGTCTTGAGTCAGAAGGTAAATGTTTATGGACACAGATTTGAGGACTCTGAGTCTTTTGCAAATAACTGACAGTGAGTGGGTGTAGGTGTAAGGATGGCATTTGCAATAGAAGCTGGGAGACAGGTTGAAAAGGACCCCAAGCCTCTACCTCGAATTGGCAGAACATCATTTAGAAAAAGCAGAAGGAATCAGATTTATTTTTGTGAACATGCTACCTAATACTGAGAACAAGAAGGGAAGATGCATGTCCTACTTGTCTTCCACCAGGCTGACAGGAAAGAGACCAGAATCACTGCCAACTCATCTCAGAGAGCCACTTCTTGAAGCAACTATAAGAGACAAGTTTGATCCAGGTAAGCTAGTTCCAAAACTATGCCGAAGCAGCAAACACATGTTTATTCATGGTAACTGCTCCTGAATTAACCCAGAAAGTAAAAATCCCAAATGCACATACAAAAATTACCACATTTAATTTTTAATACAGTAAGAGCAGCACAAAGGCAAATCCACGCTTCTCTGTTTTCTCTGTGGATCTTCATGGAAACTGTAGGTTTTTGTGTTTTTTAAAATACACGGGCTCAGTGACACACCAGCTCTTGAGAAGCTAATGGGAAATAAAGGCCATTAACACAAAAACAAAGGTCAGGGGAAGCAAAACCACAAGAAAAATCTATTTGGGGAGCAGCTTATGGAAGCCTCTAAAAGAAAATTAGGACAATGCTTCCCAAAGTGAGCCTCTGAGATATTCTGAAATTTCATTGGGCACCCACAGTGGGCCGTGTACAATCTCATAAACATGCCCCCAACACCGACCCTTTGAGAGCTAAGAGGCCCAAATTATCCCCATGGCTCTGATCTCCCAGAGATCTGAATCCCACAGACTCAGTCAGCTGTCTCTCAGTTTCCCCACCTGTAAAATGGGTATAACATTTCCTCTTGAGAGGCTTACATAGGGTCATGTTTATGAAAATGCTTCATAAGCCATAGAGTCCTGTACCCATAAAAGTGAGTATTATATCACCGACATTGTGTAGGAATTGTTCTTGCATTTTGCCTAGCACAACACGGAATGTGTGCAAAGTGTTTAATAAACACAGCAACAGTTAATCTTGGAGCCCTACATTGTCCTTTTTATTTAACACCAGACTTTGGTAATGCTTCGTGCATTGGAAGAGAAAAGAAATGAGTGCCCCACCCTGTGATGTGCAGAACCAAGAGATGCTCTAATGAGCCTGCCTGGAAACACAGCTAGCCTAGCAACAAGGCTCAGGACCACTGCATTCTTAAAGAGATACGGAGCTTTCAGTTTTGAGTGCCTGTTGCCCTTGTGTTACCAGCCTCTACTATCCTGTGGTCTCTGGTCATAGGGAGGTATTTTCTAGGGAGGCCCTCAATCCCAGTGCAGTGAAAAGGTTATGGAGCTCTGGAATCAGACAGCCTCAAGTTGAGTTTTCGTTGCACCTCTTAGCACCTGTTGGGGCTTGGGCAAAGTATTTCTACTCTATGAACCCAATTTCCCTCCAGTGGAAAGATGGGAAGAGCCACACTGACCTCCCAGGATTGCATAAAATGTATTTTTGTATTTTTGTACAAAAAATGTATTTTTGCATAAAATGTATTAGATGTATTTTTAGTAGAGATGGGGTTTCACCACATTGGCCAGGCTGGTCTTGAACTCCTGACCTCAGATGATCCACCTGCCTCAGCCTCCCAAAGTGCTGGGATTACAGGCATAAGCTGGGCGTGGTGGCGCGGCACCTGTAATCCCAGCTACTCGGGAGGCTGAGGCAGGAGAACTGCTTGAACCCGGGAGGCGGAGGTTGCACTGAGCTGAGATCGCGCCATTGCACTCCAGCCTGGGCAATAAGAGCAAAACTCCATCTCAAATAAATAAATAAATAAAGTAGATGTTTAACACACTTGTCTTCATAAAATAATGTAGGACAATAGGGAACCACTCAAGTGTTTTTCCAGCCGTGCCTAGGTCCACTGAGGGAATGTGGGTCACTTTTCCCAGAAGTCTTACAAAGCCCTTCCCAACGGACAGAGCCATTATCATCTAAGCAGGGCATTTTTGTCCTCTTAGGCTTCTCCTTTAAGCTCAAAGAAGACAAAATGAAGAGGAAAGTCTGGTGACTTCAAAATGCATTTTTCTCTATTGGCACATACATAATGTTGGCCACCAGTAGGAAAACATAATTATCATAATACGTTTTCTCAAAGGTTGGTTTTTATATCATCTGTGTTAAAATGTGGATTTTGTCCAAATCAAGAAATAACTTGAGAAGTGTAAAAAAAGGAAAGAGATTATAGTAAAATCAATATTAGCAATGGTGAAATTGCAAGACTAGAGGCAATAAAAACCTTCCCCAAGCCAAGAAAAAGAGATCTCATCGTAAAATTATAATAAATTACTTTAGTTTTATCACTTGGTAAATTGCTTGAATATTAGTATCATTGAGGCTACATTTCCTTACCAGCAAAGAATGCATTTTGGCCTTGGCTCTAGTGCAAATTGGATTAGAGTAGCATCATTTTGACAATGTTATCTTATTAACTTGTGCAGGGGCTCATTATTTTAAACAGGGCTCCACTTTCTCACCCTCTCAGACTTTTCTCCAAGATGTACTTTTTCTATTAGACACCACATCTTGCTCCTTCCAACATTTATGTTGGATATTGATTTTTAAGGACATTTATGAATACTGATATTTGAATTTCACATCATTTTCATATGTTACAACAAAATCTTCTTCTTCTTCTGATTTTTGTCCCAACCCTTTAAAAATGAAGAAGCCATGCTTATCTTGCAGACTAAAAGAAATAGGCAGTAAGCTGGATGGGACCCATGGGACTCTTAACCGTTTGTGGACCCTTGGTTCTATGCCTTCTGAAATGGTTTCTGCTTGGATCATTGCAGGAACACCAAGAGGTAAGCATCTGGGCATCCTCTCCTTCTTCACCAGGGCCCTGGGACAGCTGGACATCCTCACCCTTTTCTGTCATTTTAACAGGGGACTCTGTCTTCTCTGCTTGGGAAGAGGACATTTCCATGTCATTGCCCAGGCACCCTGGTCTAGGTGACTTAGATGCTTCTCTAAGAGACTCTGCTTCTGGCTGTTTTGGGTTGTTCAGAAAATTCCAGATTAGGCGGAACAATTACAACAGACACAGTTGCAACATGGCGCCAAGCCTTCCTCCTGGATACGATGTTATTGATATACTGTAGTATAGTGAAAAAAAAATCATCAATTGTGGGTGGTGGCATATAGAGTCCTCATGAGAAAGAAATAGAAAAATTTAAAAAGCAAGTATGAAACACTTCTCAATGGAGCAGCCTAAAGCTATTTAATGCAAGGACAAGCAACTCCCGCTCCTCCTGGGGACCTAAGGGACACCTATTGGGACTGCTGTTGTTGAGTTAAAGGGTCACATTCAAATCAGATTTCACTGGACCAATCCCAGTTTGGCAAAAGGCCCTGAAAATTCCAGAGCCGTCATTGTCATGATCTGGAGGCTTCCAAAGAATCTGTTCCCTGGTCAATCAGAGTCTTGTCTCTCTAGAGAGGACTCTTTACAGAATGAGAAGCCCACATCTAGCAGCCATCCCCGGACACAAGCTTGCTGAAGGAGGAATCCTTCCATTTGAACCATGACAATGGAAAGGTTGGCACAATTTCAGTTTGATTACGGTGTCAGGAAAATAAGCTAATAGCAGAGACCTAGGTTATTTTCCATCAAACCCTTCCTTTCTGGGGCCTTTCTCTGAGCTACAGCATGAATCCCATGATTCTGGAGTTTGAGGCTATCATGACCATCCTCGGACAGTCGTGGGTACACAGCAGGGAAGTCCCTGCTGCTACCAAGCGAAAAAGCAAAACAACACAACAGAAAATCTCTGGGGGGTTGTCATTTTGGGGTTAAAAAAACACCCCGTTTCTCACTCTCCTTTCATTAAAAGGTTTTCATTGCAAGGCTTCACTGTTCTGCCCAATGGGAATCCAAACACTGACTATTATGCACAAAACCTAGATCCAGGACCAACTTTGTTCCTCCTGCCTGTTTGAAAAAAATCCCGCATATTTGATAAAAATAGTTTACAGGGTACTGTTTAGTTGGTTTCTTTGGAAAGAGGCAGTTAGAGAAACCAGAGAAAATTTGTAGAGGGGCCACCAGGCTAATGAGGAATCTGAAAGTCACATCATTAGAAAGAACGTTTAAGGAAGTGAGGATGCAGGTTCTGGAAAAGTGGACTCAGGGGTGCACAGATGAATGTTGTCATCATCTTTAAATATCTGAAGAGCTGTCGCAGGGAAGAAAAATCAGGAAGCAGGTCTAGGATCCGCTAAGAGGTGTCTCAGGGCAGGGACGCTGGTCTCTATCAGGCTCGAAGCCTTCTTTTCATAACATATGTTGAAATTCCCCTTTTACTACCCTAACTTAATTACAAATAAGTTAACTTAATTACAATTAAGTTAGGGTAGTAAAAGGTAAGGAGAAATAAAATGAAATAAATTGTAAAGGAGAAAATGAAAGGAGCATATGGTAAATATGTTTGTTTGTTTGTCTGTTTTGAGACAGGTTCTCTCTTTGCCATCCACACTGGAATGAAGTGGTGCAATCTCCACCATTTCATTGGTTGGAGTGGTTGCTCACTGCAACCTCTGCCTCCTGGACTCAAGCGATTCTCGTGCCTCAGCCTCCCAAGTAGCTGGGATCACAGGTGTGTGCCAACATGCTGAGCTAATTTCTGTATTTTCAGTAGAGACAAAGTTTCACCACGTTGGCCAGGCTGGTCTTGAACTCCTGATCCACCTGTGTCGGCCTCCCAAAGTGCTGGGACTACAGGTGTGAACCACCTCGCCCAGTCTAATGTGTATTTTTAAAAGTACGTTCTCAAGCAGGGTTGGACTAGAAGACTAGTGACCCCAGCCAATGTTTTTACTTACTTTTTCAGCCCATTTTCATTTGGAGTCAAGAGATAAGCAATTGGATATTATTGACACTGATTTTTCTATTTAGCATTTTGGAACAAAAGTTAAATAAGTGCATTTGTACATATATGAAGAATCACCATGACTGCAATGGCTGTAAGTTGCACACTGGTTCAGGTGGTTGTTCTGTTAATTCAAGTACCATGAGGTATAGGTACCTTTCATGAACATTTTCAAAATGGGGCACAGCTCCTGGAAAAAAATCCAAATAAAACAAGACATGGTGTTTCTTCGATTTACATGTAGTTACATTCCTTAAAAACTCAGTGTAGATTCAACTATACAAAAATACCCTACAGTCAGGCCCCTCACTTACATGTTAAAAGGTCTCTCATGTATATGAACATCTGGCAGGTAGAGGGTATGCAGAAATTCTTCTCTGTGAATTGCAAGATATCTAGCATTTCTCCCCACCTATAAAATGCCAGTAGCCTCCTTCAGTCATTGTGAGAAGCAAGCATACCCCCAATCATTTCCAAACACCCGCTAAAAGGTAGAACCATCCCCAAAGAGAACTGCTGCTGCAGGAGACAGATGTGATCCAAGGTAATCATGAGAATATCTGCCGGCCTGTATTCCACTTACCCTGTGCTGGGAAACGCTGAGGCTCTCTACATGTATTAATTCATTTAATCCTTGCAACAATTCTATGAAGTAAGTTCCTTATCGCTGATTACATCAGAAATGAAATACTGAGGCTCTGAGAGGTTCATTCACTTGCCCAAGGTCACAGAGCTCATGGAAGAACAGGGATTCAAACTCAGGCAGTCTGGCTCTACACCTCTAGCTCATAACCCCCCACACAATCCCTCCCTAGACGGAGTATGCAATTTCAGAGCATTCCAACCAAGAGGCTGCCCAGAGGCACAAAGCTCTTCCATAGGAAGAAACGAGCTCACGGTCTCTGGGGGTATTCCATGATGGGACTAATGATTTCCGGGAGGTGACCTCAAGAGAAAAGCCAGGCAGCGCATGGTAGTTTTTGCTGTCAGGTGATGCCAACGAAGCAGCCAGGTGAAGACTGGGGAAGAAAACATCCTAAGCGAAGGCAACAGCTGCAAAGGCCCTGTAGTGGGCATGAGCTGGGCATGGTGGAAGAACAGAAAGAAGACCTGGAGCTGGATCATGGTGAGCAAGAAAGAGTGCGAAACAAATCTGATCAGGCAGCCACCAGATCACGTGGGTTCTTCCAAACCAGAGGTAGCAACTTGGACTTTCTTCTAAGTCTACCTTTCTCAGGTGTTGTCAATTCCATCCTGGGACACCAAGGGCACATCTCATATCTACCCAAGGGGGCAATGTAGATCTTGCCTCTTGGTCTGGGGACTCCCAAGATGTGGAGAGAGGTGGGCAGATGCTGAACTATGGCAATAGAGATGGTAATGGAGGAGGGGAGATAAAAAAAGAGGTAAGGAGAGGAAACAGGGGAAGTAGAAGATGGGGAAGAGAGATAAGGTCCAAAAAAAAACAGGGAAGCAAGGCTAAAGGTTGTGACAATCACTGGGTAGTTTCTGCCACTGGCAAAGAGTTAACACTCTTAAGAATGGCCATTTAGGCCGGGCGCGGTGGCTCAAGCCTGTAATCCCAGCACTTTGGGAGGCCGAGACGGGCGGATCACAAGGTCAGGAGATCGAGACCAGCCTGGCTAATACGGTGAAACCCCGTCTCTACTAAAAAAATACAAAAAACTAGCCGGGTGAGGTGGCGGGTGCCTGTAGTCCCAGCTACTCGGGAGGCTGAGGCAGGAGAATGGCATAGACCCGGGAGGCGGAGCTTGCAGTGAGCTGAGATCCAGCCACTGCACTCCAGCCTGGGCGACAGAGCGAGACTCTGTCTCAAAAAAAAAAAAAAAAGAATGGCCATTTAAATGCAGATGTTTTCCTCTGCCACATGAAACTTCACCTAACCTGAGGAACAGGGTTTTCCCCCGTGAAGCTGTCAGGCTTTCTCTTACGTCACTCAGATCCTTTTGGGCTTTGACACCTCTGTTTCTATTGTTGTCCACCCTGAGTACATTTCTGGCCACCTGGCATCAAAGCATACCTTTCAAAACATCATGAGGATGCTTAACAAACACTCTCTGACAATGACACATGAGTCTCAGCCTGCTCATAAAAGGGCAGGACAAGGCCTGAAAGACCAGTTTCAAGCTGAGCCATGGGGCAGATGGTGGAGAGGCTGCTTTTGGCTGCAAAGGGTTGCAAGACTCGGACGGAGAGTTGAGCAACCAAGAAATACTTCTGCTGAACCCCTCCCACCTCCCATACCGGACAGCTTCATCGCTGGCATCCTTTCTTCAATACAGAATGCTGATCAGAAATTTAAATTGTATGTCAGTTTCATCGCTCATATTCTGAGTTGGCCCCAGCCCTTCTTCCTAGAAAAACTAAAAGTCCAGAAGATGAGGTATCATTTGTAACACAACACAGGTTTTATACAGTAAGACCAAAGTGCAGCCGGCAGCTCCTCTACAGCAGGCCCAGGAGGATTTTCTACGGAGCATGGATGGTTTTCATTTGAAGTGTTATGCACTTACTTTAATGTGCATCAGGAACAAAGATAACTAACATCTTAGACCCATGGTAGGGTAAGTATGAGTAAAAAAAAATTATAGCTAATTTTTTAGTAAGTATTGTTTAGATAATAGCATAGATTATACTGACATGGCAACAACAAACTTGTTGATGTGTTAATTGAATGCCTATAAATTGTCTATAATAGTCCTGGGCAACAGCTTTGGCCAAAAGTAAATAGGGGCATGGGAGAGGGTGTGTTTGTGGCCATTAAGGAAACTTTCTGGCCATTAAGGAAACCACCCCGTTTCCCAGTGTGTACACATGGAGGCACAAATGTGAACATGTACACACCCTCCCACCTGTGTGTACAGAGTGGGTTCTCCTTCAGTTATGACTGCAACATTCTGCACACATTCTGGTATACTTGCACATTGTGGAATGTGAACTAGCCCAGGGCAGAAGACATAATGCTTACATTGTATTCTCTGACCCATAGTATATGCATAATAAATGCCAACTGAATGAACAGCGAATCAGATATGGGGGAGTGGTCAGGAACAGACTGCCCATGTTAGGCTCCTGACCTGACCACTGACTACGTGAGCTTGAACAAGTAACTGGACCTCTCTGTGCCCTAAAATTCTTCATCTATAAAATGGGAATTAAAAACAGTATCTATCTCAAAGGGTCGTTGGGAAAATTAAGTGAGCTATCACACTCGTTAGGATGGCTACTGTCAAAGACAAACAGAAAACAAGTGTTGAAGATGTAGAGACATTGGAACCTTGATGCACTGTTCCAACGGGAAGGAATATGAAATGGTACGGCCACTATGGAAAACTGGATGGTAGTCTTTCAAAAAATTAAAAGTAGAATTACCATATGACCTAGCGATTCTACCTCCAGGTATATACCTAGCAAAATTAAAAACACAGTTGCAAAGACTTATGTGTACATATGGGTATGTTCATAGCAGCATTATTTATAATAGCTAAAATGTGGATGAAACCCAAATGTCCATCAACAGATGAGCAAAAGGTGATCTATACACACAATGGAATATTATTCAGTCTTAAAAAGGAAGGAAATTCTGACACATGGTACAACATGGATGAACACTGAGTGCATTATGCTAAGTGAAATAAGCCAGTCACAAAAATAAAATACTGTGTGATTTCACTTGCATGCAAAAATCTCACAGTAGCCAAAGTCATAGAGACAGAAAATAGAATGATAGTTGCCAGGGACTGGGAGAGTGGGGAATGGGGAATTACTGTTTAATGGCTACAGAGTTTCAGTTTCACAAGATGAAAAGAGCTATGGAGATGGATGGTGGTGATGGTTGCACAATGTTATAAATGTATTTAACACCACTGAACTATACACTTAAAAACAGTTAAGATGGTAAATTTTGTTATATGCATTTTAACACAATTTAAAAATTGGGAAAATAGAAAATTAAATGAGTTAGAATAGCACCTGGCTATATCGGTACCACCATCCTCATCAACATTTTCATCCTCGTCCTCCAAAAAAATGAAAGCATAGCTTTAAAGCAGTAATGTCACAGTCATCTGATTTTATGTGCGTGTAATTATCTCTTTACTTGCCTATCCCATTGAACTTTATGCTCACTAAGATCAAAACCCTTTTCAGAGCTGTATCCCCAGTACTCAACTCTGGGTTTGACACACATTAGTTTCTTACTAAATGATTAGTTGATCTTTGAACGAATTAATTAACAAATGAGCAAATAATCCCTCTCTTGAAATCCAGGGAAGTCCCCTTTCAATATAATGACTCTAGCAGATTTTTTCATCAAGTAGGTTCGATATACCACCCTAGTCTCCTTTTCATAAAACATTTTTAGCATTCTATGAATGCATACCTTTTACTAGAACAACAAGGACAGTGGCGAGAAGTCGTGTGGAAGCTAAGGGTACTAATGCATGTGAAATTGCTCACCCAGGGGAGAATTCAGGGGAAGTTATTTTTATCCCCAGATGCATTTAGGCACAGGAGGGTTTTGCATGATCAACTCAAATTTCAGGTCAGCAAATGAACATTAAACACAGTGGTTGGGAGCAGCATGCCTTGACCTTTTTACAAGAAGTGAGGCAAACCACAATGCCAATTACTTCTAGCAGAACTAGAAGTCTAATATGCCACTTAAATTTAGAATCAAAGAAATGTATCAGATGAAAGACTCCTAGAGACAAAACAGTAAAACCTCTTATTTACAGATGAGGCAACTGAGGGCCAAAAGGAAGTGACTGAACCAACAGCACAGGGATCATTGTGGGTAGAATCAGGAGTCAAACCTAGGATGCTTGAACCCTGTTCCAACACTTCTTTCCTTTAGCTCCTGCTGACTTAGAGTTAAAAATCATTCTTGGAGAGTGTCTGTTAAATCTGCTGATTTGTAACAGCAAGTAGAACATATGTTTTATTTGTCCATGACTAAAAAAGCAGATGATGGCCGGGCGCGGTGGCTCATGCCTGTAATCCCAGCACTTTGGGAGGCTGAGGCGGGCGGATCACGAGGTCAGGAGATTGAGACCATCCTGGCAAACACGGTGAAATCCCGTCTCTACTAAAAATACAAAAAAATTAGCCAGGCGTGGTGGCGGGCACCTGTAGTCCCAGCTTCTCGGGAGGCTGAGGCAGGAGAATGACGTGAACCTGGGAGGCAGCGGAGCTTGCAGTGAGCAGAGATCGCGCCACTGCACTCCAGCCTGGGTGACAGAGCGAGGCTCCGTCTCAAAAAAAAAAAAAAAAAAAGCAGATGATTTGCATTCACACCCCAATGAGCCAGCATTTGAACTTCAGCATGACCTTGATGCTGCTAGTGATTTGGAAGCTAATGTAATAGAATTGTGGCTTACATATCTGCAAAAAGGTGACTATAGATACACCATCAGATTGTGGGAGCACTGACTTTCTGTAATTTTATTCCAGACATGGATAGTGTTTCGCTCTTTACAATGCCAACCTATGGTTACTGATCTGCCTGACCTTTTGCCAAATGTGCCATCCTGTCCAGCTGGGTGTGCATATCTGCTTGGGAATGGCATTGTGTTTTAAATGCACCAGAGGAAGCTGGCCATAGACAGCTAATCAAGAATGCTCACCCTCACCACTTTTATTCAAAACAGTACTTGAAAGTACTAGCAAGAGCAATCAGACAAGAAAAAGAAATAAAAGGCATCCAAATCAAAAAGGAAGAAGAAAAATTATCCCTGTTTGCAGAGGACATAATCCTATATATGGAAAACCTTAAAGACTCTACATATACACAAAAGAACTTTAGAACTAATTAACGATTTCAGTAAAGTTGCAGAATACAAAATCAACCCAAAAAATCAGCTGCATTTATTTACACCAATCAAGACTTATCTAAAAACACAAATCAAGAAAACAATACCATTTATGGTAGCATCAAAGAGAATAAAACACTCAGAAATAAATGTAATCAAGGAGGTGAAAGATCTGTACACTGAAAACAATAAAACATTGAGGAAAGAAATTGAAGAAGACACAGATAAATGGAAAGATAGTCTGGGTTCATAAACTGAAAGAATGAATATTGCTAAAATGTCCTTAACACTCAAAGCAACATAGAGACCCACTGCATTCTCTACCAAAATTCCAATGGCATTTGTCACAGAAATAGAAAAAGCAATTCTAAAATTCACATGGAACCACACCAAAAAAAAAACCCAAATAGCCAAGGCAATCTTGAGAAAGAAAAACAAAGTTAGAGGCATCACACTTCCTGATTTCAAATTATATTTCAAGTAATCAAAACAGGATGGTACTGGCATAAAAATAGACACATAGACACATAAAACAGAATATAGAACTCAGAAGTAAACTTAAGCATGTACAACTAATTTTCAACAAGGGCACCAAGAAGACACAGTGGAGAAAGGATAGTCTCTTCAATACATGATGTTAAGAAAATTAAATAGTCACATGCAAAAGAATAAAACTAGACCCTAATCTTACACAAAAATAAACTAAAAATGAATTCAAGACTTCAACACAAGGACTGAAACTGTAAAATTCATAGAAAGGTTCCCCTGGGAGCTGGTTGTTTGAAAGAGCTTGGCATCGCTCTTGCTCCCTCTCTCACTATGTGACAAGCCAGCTCCCCCTTTCTTGTCATCTGCCATGAGTAAAAGCTTCCTGAGGACTCACCAGAAGCAGACACTGGTGCCATACTTGTAATGCAGCTGGCAGATCCCTGAGCCAAATAAATATCTTTTCTTTATAAACTACATAGCCTCAGCTATTCCTTTTTTTTTTTTTTTTTTTTTTTTTTTTTTTTTTTTTTGAGACGGAGTCTCACTCTGTCACCCAGGCTGGAGTACAGTGGCCGGATCTCGGCTCACAGCAAGCTCCGCCTCCCGGGTTCACGCCATTCTCCTGCCTCAGCCTCCCGAGTAGCTGGGACTACAGGCGCCCGCCACCTCGCCCGGCTAGTTTTTTGTATTTTTTAGTAGAGACGGGGTTTCACCGTGTTAGCCAGGATGGTCTCGATCTCCTGACCTCGTGATCCACCCGTCTCGGCCTCCCAAAGTGCTGGGATTACAGGCTTGAGCCACCGTGCCCGGCCAGCTATTCCTTTATAGCAATACAAAACAGACTAACCTGTACACCAAAGCAAAGGCAACAGAGCAAAAATATAAGAGGTGGGACTACAAACTAAAAAGCTTTTGCACAACAAAATAAGTAATAGACAAAATAAAAAGGCAGCCTACACATTGGGAGAAAATATTGGTGTAATATATATCTGATAAGAGATTAATATCCAAAATACATATATTCGAATCCTGAGATTGCATCTACTAAACCTTCTATGAGGCAATTGTGGAGTTTAAGTCTCTGAGCTCCTTCTCAGGCCAACAGATGGATACATATCGTCTTTGTTTAAAGCTTTCTCCTAGTGGGAATGCTACAGTGCCCTTGTTTGCTCATCCAGGATCTATAACACTACAGGCCAGTGAGTCCACTGATAGGAGTGGTGTGAATCAGCAACAACATCTGGAACTTTAAGTCAGAAGATCCGAATCTGAAGAGCCCCCCTGTCTTCATTCCCTCCCCTTCCTAAAGCTCAATGCATCTGCAGTCTGCTTACCTTCAACTCTGTAGGTAAAGATCCTATAGGTAAAGCGTTCAGCCGAGTAGTACCTGGCATACGGATAACCAGTATCTTTATCTAAAAGAGTCAGTTCAAATTCCATTTTTTAGAGGTCAGTTTATTAACAACTTACGTCTTCAACCCTGGCGTTTCCTCTGAACTTCGGACCCACATACCCAACTGTCTACACCATGATTCTACTTGTACATCACTAGAACCTCAACTCCAAGTGTATGTTCTTCACATCCTCCCTGCTCAGTAACCTCCAGCACGCCCCTTCTCTGGAGAGGGAGACACTTTCTACCTGGTTATACAAGGTAGAAACCTGAAAGTCAATGTGGACACCTCCCTCTTCTGTATTCTGCCTTAACCAACCCATTCTCAAGTTCTCTTGGGTTTTCCTTCCTCCGTCTGTCTTGAACCTAATTTGCTATTTCTCTGCGGCCATCAGCTTGGTCTCACACCAGGACTCTTGCAAGTACCACCTAACTCCCTCTCTACATCTAGAATGCTCACTCCACTGTCTGGCTCTACTCTGCAGTAATTATTTTTATTTTCTTTTTTAAAGTAAAATTTTTATTCAAGTATAACACTGTCTTAGACCATTTTCTGTTGCTGGTAACAGAATACCTGACACTGGGTAATTTATAAAGAAAATAAATGTCTTTCTTGCAGCTATGGAGGCTGGAAAGTCTAAAGTGGAGGGAGTGCATCTGATAAGAGCCTTCTTGCTGGTGGGGACTCTCTGTGGCATCCCATGGTGGCACAGGGCATCAGGTAGTGAGGAGGCTGAGTGTGCTAACATGCTGGCTCAGTTCTCTCTTCCTTTTCTTATAAAGCCACCAGTTCCCCAGCCCCGTGACAACCCATTACTTGATTAACCCATTAATCCACTCCTGAGAACAGAGACCTCATTATTTAATCACCTCCTAAAGGCCCCATCTCTCAATACTGCCACATTGGAGATTAAGCTTCAACATGAGTTTTGGAGGAGACATTCAAACCATAGCAAACACTAAGTACAAAAGTGCGCAAGTCATAAAGGAACAGCTCGATGAGCTTTCACTGAGTGAATGCACCCACAAAACCAGCATCTGGATCAAGAAAAAGAACATCACCAGTGCCCCCTAAGAAATTCTCATTGTGCTTCTTCTAGTCACTAAGTACCTCATTGCTGCAGTGCGCCATTACATGACTATATCATGATTTATATTTATTCATTTTTCTGTTTACAGATATTTGAGTTGTTTTCACTTTAGGACTAATATGAATAGTGCTGGTATTGACATTGTACATTTTTGTACTATGTAAATGTACTGGTATTTATGCACATGTATTTTGGTGAACATACATATGCATTTCAGATGGTTATGTCTATAGGAATGTGTTCTCAACATGATAATGCCAAACACTTTTCCAAAATCGTTGCACCAATTTACACCGCTACCAGCAATATATGATTGTTTTGGTTGTGCCACTTTTTTCTCAATGTTAGATATCATCTGTCATTTTCAATTTGGCCATTTGGGTGTGGGCATTAGTTGTATATCACTGCGGTTTTAATTCATGATTCTCTGATTTCTAATGAGGTTGAACACTTGCTTTTATTATTATTATTTTTTTTTGGCAATTTAGATATCCTCTTTTGGGAGGTGAAAGCTAAAACCTTTTGCCCATTTTTTCTATTAAGTTGCCTACTTTTTTATTATTAATTTGTAAGGGTCTTTATATATTATGTAAATAAGTCTTTTGTCAAATATATTACAAATGTCTTTTTCCATTCCATGAACTGCCTTTTAACTCCCTTAATAGTATCTATTGAAGAACAGAAGCTCTCAATTTTAATTTGGTCCTATCTACCAGTTCCTTTTTCCATTATGGTTAGAGCTTTTTGGATCTCATTTAAAATAATTTTGCCTGCCTCAAAAATCATAAAGCTGCTCTCCTACATTTTCTTCTAGAAGGATTTTTGGTTTCTGGTTTTGTTTCTGTTTTGTTTTTGCTTGCTTTTGCTTTCACAATTAGGTCTACCATCCACCTGTCATCTTTTTTCATATAAATAGCCAGTTAACTTGGCAGCCTTTATTGAAACAAAAATAATTTCACCACCACACTGCAGTGTGTGGTCTTACAAATCAAATGACTGTATATTTGTGGTTATTATTTCTGGACTTTCTTTTTTTACGGTCTGGCTTTGTCCATCCATGTGTCAGTATTATACTGCCTTAGTACTATGTTTTTTAATAGGAATTGATATCTAGTAGTCAAGTCCTTCATCTATTTTCACTTCTTTCTATATAAAAGTGTAAGTGCTGGCTAGATTGCCTTGACTAGTCTTAGCATTCTGCATTTCTACATCCATTTTAGGTTCAACTCGAATTTTTTTTTTTTAATTTTACTTTAAGTTCCAGGATACATGTGCAGAACGTGCAGGTTTGTTACATAGGTATACATGTGCCATGGTGGTTTGCTGCACCTATTGACCCATCCTCTAAGTTTCCTCCTCTCATCCCCAACCCCCTAACAGGCCCTGGTGTGTGCTGTTCCCCACCCTGTGTCCATGTGTTCTCACTGTTCAACTCCCACTTACGAGTTAGAACATGTGGTATTTGATTTTCTGTTCCTGTGTTAGTTTGCTGAGGATGATGGCTTCCAGCTTCATCCATGTCCCTGCAAAGGGCATCATCTCAATCCTTTCTATGGCTGTGTAGTATTCCATGGCATATATGTACCACATTTTCTTTATCCAGTCTACCATTGATGGGCATATGGGTTGGTTCCAGGAGTTTGCTATTGTAAATAGTGCTGCAATAAACATACATGTGCATGTGTCTTTATAGTAGAATGATTTATATTCCTTTGGGTATATACCCAGTAATGGGATTGCTGGGTCATATGATATGTCTGGTTCTAGACCCTTGGGGAACTGCCATACTGTCTTCCACAATGGTTGAACTACTTTACATTCCCACCAACAGTGTAAAACATTCCTATTTCTCGACAGCCTCACCAGCATCTATCATTTCTTGAGTTTTTAATAATCACCATTCTGACTGGCATGAGATGGTATCTCATTGTGGTTTTGATTTGCATTTCTCTAATGATCAGCATATTCGTTCATTTTCACACTGCTGATAAAGACATACCCAAAATCGGGAACAAAAAGAGGTTTAATTGGACTTGCAGTTCCACATGGCTGGGGAGGTCTCAGAATCATGGCAGGAGGCAAAAGGCACTTCTTAGGTGGTGGCAGCAAGAGAAAATGAGGAAGAAGCAAAAGCCCCTGATAAACCCATCAGATCTTGTAAGACTTATTCACTATCACTAGAAAAGCGTGGGAAAGACCAGCCCCATGATTCAATTACCTCCCTCTGGGTCCCTCCCACAACACATGGGAATTCTGGGAGATACAATTCAAGTTGAGATTTGTGTGGGGACACAGCCAAACCATATCAATCAGTGATGTTGAGCTTTTTTTCATGTTTGTTGGCCATGTAAATGTCTTCTTTTGAGAACGGTCTGTTCATGTCCTTTGTCCACTTTTTGACTGGGTTGTTTGGTTTTTCTTGTAAATTTATTTAAGTTCCTTGTATATTCTGGATATTAGACCTTTGTCAGAGGGGTACATTGCAAAGATTTTTTCCCATTCTGTAGGTTGCCTGTTCACTCTGATGATAGTTTCTTTTGCTGTGCAGAAGTTCTTTAGTTTAATTAGATCCCATTTGTCAATTTTGGCTTTTGTTGCAATTGCTTTTGGCATTTTCATTATGAGGTCATTGCCCATACCTGTGTCCTGAATGGTACTGTCTAGGTTTTCTTTTAGGGATTTTATGGTTTGGGGTTTTACATTTAAGTTTTTAATCCATCTTGAGTTAATTTTTTTGTATAAGGTATAAGGAAGGGGTCCAGTTTCAGTTTTCTGCATATGGCTAGCCAGTTTTCTGAGCACCATTTATTGAATAGGAGATCCTTTCCCCATTGCTTTTTGTCAGGTTTGTCAAAGATCAGATGGTTATAGATGTGTGCTGTTATTTCTGAGGTCTCTGTTCTGCTCCATTGGTCTATATGTCTGTTTTGATACAAGTACCATGCTGTTCTGGCTACTGTAGCCTTGTAGTATAGTTTGAAGTCAGGTAGCATGATGCCTCCAGTTTTGTTCTTTTTGCTTAGGATTGTCTTGGCTATGTGGGGTCTTCTTTGATTCCATATGAAATTTAAAGTAGTTTTTTCTAATTTTGTGAAGAATGTCAATGGTAGTTTGATAGGAATAACACTGAATTTAAAAATTTCTTTGGGCAGTATGGCCATTTTCATGATATCGATTCTTCCTATCCATGAGGATGGAATGTTTTTCAATTTGTTTGTGTCCTTTATTATTTCCTTGAGCAGTGGTTTGTAGTTCTCCTTGAAGAGGTCCTTCATATCCCTTGTTAACTGCATTCCTAGGTATTTTATTCTCTTTGTGACGATTGTCAATGGGAGTTCATTCATGAGTTGACTCTCTGCTTGTCTGTTGGTATAAAGGAATGCTTGTGATTTTTGCACACTGATTTTGTATGCTGAGACTTTGCTGAAGTTGCTAATCAGTTTGAAGAGTTTTTGGGCTGGGATTTTCTAAATATAAAATCATGTCATCTGCAGAGACAATTTGACTTCCTCTCTTCCTATCGGAATACCCTTTATTTCTTTCTCTTGCCTGATTGCCCAGCCAGAACTTCCAATACTATGTTGAATAGGAGTGGTGCGAGAGGGCATCCTTGTCTTGTGTTGGTTTTCAAAGGGAATGCTTCCAGCTTTTGCCCATTCAATATGGTATTGGCTGTGGGTTTGTCATAAATAGCTCTTATTATTTTGAGATATGTTCCATCCATAACCAGTTTATTGAGAGTTTTTAACATGAAGCGATGTTGAATATTATCAAAGGCCTTTTCTGCCTCTATTGAGATAATCATGTGGTTTTTGTCTTTGCTTCTGTTTATGTGATGGATTAAGTTTATTGATCTGCATATGTTGAACCAGCCTTGCATCCCAGGGATAGAGCCAACTTGATCATGGTGGATAAGTTTTTGATGTGCTGCTGGATTTGGTTTGCCAGTATTTTATTGAGGATTTTTGCATCAATGTTCATCAGGGATATTGGCCTGAAGTTTTCTTTTTTTGTTGCCTTTTCCTGGTTTTGGTATCAGGATGATGCTGGCATCATAAAATGAGTAAGGGAGGAGTCTCTGCTTTTCACTTCTTTGGAATAGTTTCAGAAGGAATGGTACCAGCTCCTCTTTGTATCTCTGGTAGAATTCAGCTGTGAATCCATCTGGTCCTGGACTTTCTTTTGTTGGTAGGCTATTAATTATTGCCTCAATTTTAGAACTTGTTATTGGTTTATTCAAGGATTCAACCTCTTCCCGGTTTAGTCTTTAGAGGATGTATGTGTCCAGGAATGTATCTATTTCTTCTAGATTTTCTAGTTTATTTGCACAGAAGTGTTTATAGTATTCTCTGACGCTAGTTTGTATTTCTGTCGGGTTAGTGGTGATATCCCCTTTAATCATTTTTTATTGTGTCTATCTGATTCTTCTCTCTTTTCTTCTTTATTAGTCTAACTAGTGGTCTATTTTATTAATTTTTTTCAAAAAACCAGCTCCTGGATTCATGGATATTTTGGAGGGTTCTTCATGTCTCTATCTCCTTCAATTCTGCTCTGATTTTAGTTATTTCTTGTCTTCTGCTAGCTTTTGGATTAGTTTTCTCTTGTCACTCTAGCTCTTTTAATTGTGATGTTAGGGTGTCGATTTGAGATCTTTCTAGCTCTCTGATGTGGGCATTTAGTGCTATAAATTTCCCTCTTAACACTGCTTTAGCTGTGTCCCAGAGATTCTGGCAGGTTGTCTCTTTGTTCTCACTGATTTCAAATAACTTCTTGATTTCTGCCTTAATTTCATTATTTACCCAGGAGTCATTCAGGAGCAGGTTGTTCAATTTCCATGAAATTGTGTGGTTGTGAGTGAGTTTCTTTTTTTTTTTTTTCTATTTATTTATTTTTTTGAGATGGAGTCTTGCACTGTCACCCAGGCTGGAGTGCAATGGCGTGATCTTGGCTCAGTGCAACCTCCGCTTCCTGGATTCATGCAATTCTACTACCTCAGCCCCCTGAGTGGTGAGAGTACAGGTGCACAGCACCACGCCCAGCTAATTTTTTGTATTTTTAGCAGAGACAGAGTGTCACTATGTTGGCCAGACTGGTCTCAAACTCCTGACCTCATGATCCACCTGCCTCAGCCTCCCAAAGTGCTGGGATTACAGGCATGAGCCACTGTGCCTGGCCAAGTGAGTTTCTTAGTCCTAAGTTCTAATTTGATTGCACTGTAGTCTAAGACACTATTTGTTATGATTTCGGTTCTTTTGCATTTGCTGAGGAGTGCTTTACTTTCAATTATGTGGTCAATTTTAGAATAAGTGCCATGTGGCGCTGAGAAGAATGTATATTCTGTTGATTTGGGGTAGAGAGTTCTACAGACATCTACTAGGTCTGCTTGATCCAGAGCTGAGTTCAAGTCCTGAATATCCTTGTTAATTTTCTGTCTCATTATTCTGTCTAATATTAAGAGTGGGGTGTTAAAGTTTCCCAGTATTATTGTGTGAGAGCCTAAGTCTTTCTTGGGTTCCTAAGAACTTGTTTTATCAATCTTGGTGCTTCTGTATTGGGTGCATATATATTTAGAATAGTTAGCTCTTCTTGTTGCATTGTTCCCTTTACCATTACCCTTCTTTTTTTTTTTTTTAATCTTTTTTGGTTTAAAGTCTGTTTTGTCAGAAACTAGGATTGCAACCCCTGCTGTTTTTTGCTTTCCATTTGCTTGGTAAATATTCCTCCCTCCCTTTATTCTGAGCCTATGTGTATCTTTGCACATGAGTTGAGTCTCCTGAATACAGCACACTGATGGATCTTGACTCTTCATCCAATTATGCAGTCTGTGTCTTTCAACTGAACATTCAGCCCATTTACATTAAAGGTTAGTATTGTTACGTGTGAATTTGATCCTGTCATCATGATGCTAGCTAGTTATTTTGCACATTAGTTGATGCAGTTTTTTCATAGTGTCATTGGTCTTTATATTTTGGTGTGTCTTTGCAGT
Source organism: Papio anubis (assembly GCF_008728515.1). NCBI lineage: Eukaryota > Metazoa > Chordata > Mammalia > Primates > Cercopithecidae > Papio > Papio anubis. Next base: position 12,386,788 of record NC_044976.1, on the reverse strand, counting down.
GACTGGTACCAGTTTTTCCTTTCCATGTTTAGTGCTTCTTGCAGGAGCTCTTGCAAGGGCAGGCCTGGTGGTAACAAAATCCCTCAGCATTTTACTGTCTGGAAAGGATTTTATTTCTCCTCTGCTTATGAAGCTTAGTTTGACTGAATATGAAATTCCGGGTTGAAAATTCTTTTAAGAATTTTGAATACTGGCCCCCAATCTCTTCTGGCTTGTAGAGTTTCTCCTGAGAGGTCCGCTGTTAGTCTAATGAGCTTCCCTTTGTTGGTGAACTGGCCTTTCTCTCTGGCTGCCCTTAACATTTTTCATCTTTTCCTTCATTTTGACCTTGGAGAATCTGATGATTATGTGTCTTGGGGTTGATCTTCTTGTGGTGTATCTTACTGGTGTTCTCTGTATTTTCTGAATTTGCACGTTGGCCTGTCTTTCTAGGTTGGGGAAGTTCTCCTGGATAATATCCTGAAGTATGTTTTCTAGCTTGTTTCCATTCTCTTCATCTCCTTCAGGTACTCCATTCAATCACAGGTTCGGTCTTTTTATGAAGTCCCATATTTCTTGGAGGCTTTGTTAATTCCTTTTCATTCTTTTTTCTCTAGTCTTGTCTGCATGTCTTATTTCAATAAGGTAGTCTTCAAACTCTGATATCCTTCTTCTGCTTGGTCGATTCAGCTGTTGATATTTGTGTGTCCTTCACAAAGTTCTCATGCTGCATTTTTCAGCTCAGCTCCATTAGGTCATTTATGTTCCTCTCAAAACTGGTTATTCTAGTTAGCAGCTCCTCTAACCTTTTATCAGGTTCTTGGCTTCTTTGCATCAGGTTAGAATATGCTCCTTTAGCTCAGTATAGTTTTTTGTTACCCATCTTCTGAAGTCCACTTCTGTCAATTCATCCATTTCATGCTCTGTCCCATCCTGCACCCTTGCTGGAGAGATGTTGCAATCATTTGGAGGAAAGGAGGCACTCTGGCCTTTCAGGTTTTCAGTGTTTTTTCATTGATTCTTTCTCACCTTTGTGAGTTTGTCTAGTTTCGATCTTTGGGGTTGCTGACACTTGGATGGGGTTTTTGTGGGGGCTTTTGTTGTTGTTGTTGATGATGGTGTTGTTTTTGTTTTCTGTTTTTCTTTCAATGGTCAAGTCCCTCTTCTGTAGGGCTGCTGCAGTTTGCTAGGGGTTCACTTGAGGCCCTATTCATCTGGTTTGCTCCCAAGCCTGGAGACGTCACTCAAGGAGGCTGGAGAACAGCAAAGATAGGTGCTTGCTCCTTTTTCTGGGATCTCTGACCTCGAGGGGCACCAATCTGATGCCAGCAGGATTGTTCCTGTATAGGGTATCTGTCAACCCCTTTTGGAGGGTCTCGCCCAGTTGGGTGGAACGGGGAACAGGACCTGTTTAACAAAGTACTTTGACTGCCTCTTTGTGGAGGGGGGTGTGCTTCACTGTGGGGGAAACCCACTCATCTGGGCTGCCCAGATTCCTCAGAACTATCAGGAGGAAAGGCTAAGTCAGCCGGCCCACAGGGACTGTGGCCACCCCTCCCACTAGGGGCTTAGGCCCAGGGAGACCTGAGTTCTGTCCCTGAGCCTTTGGTTGGAGTTACTGGAGTTCCTACAAGGAAGCCCCACCCAGTGAGGAAGGATGAATCAGGGTCAGGCCTGAAGAGGCACTCTGGCTGCAGTCTGCCACAGCGGGTGTGTTGGGCTGTGGGAGACAGACACATCTTGGGAACAAGCCGTCCAGCCTCCCTCCCTCCCCTGGCTTCAGCAGTGGAAAAGCACAGCCTGGAGCTACAGAGAGGAATGCTGCCCTTCCCCTGCCCAGGGAGCTTAGTGTGTTAGGCAGTTGTGGGTCCCAGCGCTGGCTGCTGCTCCTCCCTCAAGGAGCTCAAATGGTTTAGCCAGCAGGCAGCCTCAGTTATGGTGCTGGTTGCCCCTCCCTCCCCAGGAGCTCCCTAGGCTTAAGGGGACTCCAGCTGAGAGGCTGTTGAGAATCTACGTGGCTCCGCTCGGGGGTTGGGACTCTAGGCCCCAGTAGCACGGGTTTGCTAGTGGGATCTTCCAATCTGTGAGTTGTACAGTTCTGTAGGAAAAGCAGTTTCCCCCACTGGGTAGCACACTCACTCACTGCCTCCCCTGGCTGGGGGTCAGGGGCTCCCCTGTCCCGTGTGGCTCTCAGGTGGGTTGCCGCACCACACTGCTCTTCCTTCCTCTCCATGGATCATGCCAGCCTCCTAGTCAGTTCTGATGACTGAATCTGGATACCTTCGTTAGTGGTAAAGGATTCACATGCTTATTATGGTTCTTTTCGCTTATCATGGTTCTTTTCGATGGGAGCCTCTGATCGCTGCTGTTTCTGGTCAGCCGTCTTGGCACCACCTCTATCACAATGAGCTGCAAAGCCAAAATAATGGTGAGTTCAGCAGAAAGAAAATCTGGAAAAATGCTTGAGGCATGATCACAAGGTCCCACAATAGGCCATCTGCAGGCTGAGAAGCAAGGAGTGTCAGTCTGAGTTCCAAAACTGGAAGTCTGATGTTCAACAGCAGGAAGCATCCAGCACAGGAGAAAGACATAGGCTGAGAGGCTAGGCCAGTCTCCCAACTGTGAGATTTCTACACCTAAAAAGGTGAGGGGTCTGACTGGGATTGTGTCAAATTTACAAATCAATTTAGGAAAAAATGAAAATTTTCACAAGATTAGGTTTTCCGATCTACAAACAAGATATATCTGTTTATTTTCTTCTTTAATTTCTTCCAATATTGTTTCACAGTTTTCAGAAAAAAAACTCTTGTTAGATCTATTCCCAAGTAGTCTGGTTTTTATGCTACTGTAAAAGTATCTTTGTTAAAATTTCACTTTCTGTTTATTGCTGCTAGCATATAAAAGTTTATTTTTGCATCTTGTTTTGTATCCAGTAACCTTGCCAAGTTTATGTATCAGAGATAATAATTTGTGTATAGATTATTTTAGATTTTCTCCCTACACAGTCATGTTCATCTGCAAATAGTAACAGGTCTTTTTTCCCAATCATTAGGGTTTTTTTTTTTTTTTTTTCTTTATTGCACTGTCTAAGACTTCCAAGAAGTAATGATAACAGAAATCCTTGTTTTATTCCAGGTCCCAAAGGCAAAGTCTTTTAATATTTCACCATTAAGTATGATATTTGCTGTAGGCTTTTTGTAGATCTTTGTTGGATTAACGGAATATTCTCCTATTCTGAGTCAGCAAGTTCTTTTCAAAGAGGAAATTTAAACATGTCACTTCCTCCTTAGAAGTTTTCATTATGCCCATGAGTCTCTCTAGAGCACCTCCTCCCCTAGAAAATTGGTGCTCCTTGCTTTCTACTCTCCAACCTCAATTAGTTTCAGGGTTTCTTTGTTTGTTTAGCATGCTGCATTCCCATCCACCAGAATTCCTTTGTGCACGCTTTCCATCTCCAGCCTTGGAAGGATCTTGCAGCATCCTCTTCACATGTCCTTATCCTTGTTAAACCTTACTCATCCTTCAAGACACCTGCTTGAAGGTAAATTCCTCAAGGAAACCTTCCCTGGACACTGCCCCACCAAATAGGTAAGGCTGTTTAGGGATAAATTCTCATAGAACCGTCTGGTTACCTTTGTAACTCCAATTTCCACTCAACTCACCAGACTATAGACTTCCTAGGAACAAAGACTGTCTTGTTCCCCATTGAAATTCCAGGCTCCAGCACAGTGCCCAGCTCCAAGCATATTGGGGCTCAATAAATATTTGTTGAATGCACAGACTTCAACAACTCATTTTAGTCTCACTTGGTCTCAGGTCACACAACTGTAAAATGATGAGCTTCACTTCTTTTGCCTTTGACATTTTATGATTTTGACTGGAGAACAGAATTGGTGCGAAAGACATGAGTCAACTTTTGACAAATGTGAATAATTCTCTACTTTTCTGGTCCCACTGGCTTTGCAGAGTTTGAAAACATAAAAGCCAGTTGGTATGCTTTTGTGCCTGCAATCCTTGGCTCTCTGAGCTCATCGTAAACTCTCTGGAAGCAGATGGTGGGCTTTGTCCAGAAGGAACAAAAAATGCCATGCCCTGGATCAGAGCTTTACAGCACACGTGGGCTTATCATATTCTGGAACCAAATTAAAATTAACTGCCCTGTCATGGAGTTCCCTGGCTACTTTAGAAACTAAATTCCTTAAGATGTTCTCCAAGAAGAGTTCTCTTCAACAGTGGAATGAGGTCCTTTTATGTATAAAAATTCAGACTTAATTCCAGATGAATATGTAGTTAAATGTTTACCCCACAAAGAGACTCATTTGTAAAACAAAATGGCTCCCAATTTTAAATTCATCCAATGTGCTTATTAAAGGGATTGACATAAAACTATGACTCCATTTTTAGAAAGTCATATGTATGTATCAGTTCACTTTCTCAGTACTGTAAAGCCTGAGAAGTCAAAATACTCTGGGGTGGCTCCAGGCCCTCCCTGACCCTCACAGTCACTCTCCATCACTTTGCCCTGTCTAATTGTTCTTGTAACCTAGTAACTTCCTGAAATTACCATGTTTACTACTTGATATTTTATTTTGTTTTGAATTCACCTAGCCCAACAAGAGGGAAAGTTCCACGAAGACTGGGATCTTCTCTGTTTTGACTGCCACTGTGTCCCAAGACCTAATATAGTGCTTAGATGCTAATCAGTACTTGATACATATTGATTCAACAAATAACTACACCAACTACCACTCAACTGACCTGTTGAAATAGGAAAGACAATGCCAGATAAGAGATAATTCCATACAGTTGAAATTATTTACTATACAATTCACTTATTTTTAAAATAAACATCAAATAATTTAATGTCAACTAAAACCTTTTTTTTTTTAAGTTACGCTCTTTCCCTTCCATTCTTACTAAAACCTAGTAAGCTCCTTTAACTGACTGTGTATGTATCAATCAGTCTAGGACTTACAGTCATTAACATTTTTCATTCTCATTTATGCCACACGTGTAACCCAGGTCAGTTGCAACTCCCTCCAACCCCCTGCAATGCTACCTTCACTGTGAGACCCAGGCTGATGAAGTAACCTCTTTCTGGGATTATTTCCTGCCCATGGGAGAGGGAAAAGAGGAGATGACAAACTGTGCATTGACTTTGATACGACACACATTACTTCTATTCACATGGCCTTAGCTACAGGAAATCACACGGCCAAGCCTGACATCACTGGAGAAAAGGGGCACAGCAAGAAGGGAAACAAAGTATTTACTCCACCAGTCATAGACTCTATCATGCTGTGGTTTCAGTCTTGGGAGCTGATGAGAGAGAGAACAGTGGAAAAATTTCAGATCCAAACTTAAAAAGAAAAATAAATAAAAATTGTTCTTGTTTTACCTTTGAAAGCCCGCTGGGGAACCACGTTTGGCCAAGTCTGAACTTAGATAAAAGCACAGGGGAGATGAGCTGGTTTTTCTCCTCTAACATGTTCAGAAGTAGCCCTCGGATGACCACACCGTCCACCCGCAATGAGAAGGCAGCATCGGTAAAGAAGATGCTCGTTAATCCCCGGTTCCCTGCTCTTTACCTTCCCAGAGAGCTGCGAGTGCCTCCTGGAGGCTTTCCTTTTACTTTCTGGTACAATTTGCCTCTGATAAAGAGGCAGAATTCCGGAACCTGCAAGCCTTTAATCTCAGGGCCATTATCTTCAGGCAAGCTGGTTTGGCTAATAGCAGCCAGCTTTAACCTTTCAGTAGAAGGCACTCCTTCGAGCCACCATTTGCAGAAAATTCTCTCTCCCCTCCTTCCGTGACTCATCACTTAAGGGGAGACAATTTCTTTTCAGAGACTAAGAAGTGATAGCAAAAGAGGAGAGTAAAGAGAGAACTTGGAGATTCCCAATTTCAGTCGGTGTAAATAGGAATGGAAGAGATGACTTGGGAAGCCATTCACACAATAATTTTGGTGAGCAAAAAAAAATAAAGATTCATAAATTCAGCAACATTTATGGATCTTCTACTACATACAGTGGCGTGCTGTCCTGGAAGCAGCTCTAACAGACACAGCCCACGTATTTGAGGTGCCTACAGTCTAGCAGGGAGACAAAAATATTTTTCATGAAGTAAAGAAAGTGGGATTTTTCTTAAAACAAATAAGATGAACACTTAGCCAGTCTGGGACCATTTGGGAGTTGCTGCAGGTGCTAAATTCAGAGGTGAGGATGAATAGAAGTTAGCTGGGGGAACTGCAAGTTATCTGGTTGGTAGTGGTAGGTAGTGGTGGTGGGGTAGTAGAGAGTGAGGAATATGATGGAGAAAAAGGCATCCAGGAAGAGGAGACAGATGGAGACATACTGTGTAAGGCACAGAGGGCTGGGAATGAGGTACACTGCATCTGTATCTACAGCTCAAGGTGGCTGGGGCTTAGAGTACACTCAGGGAAAATGAGCCTGGAGAGAGAAGCAAGTTGGGAAGCATCATGTCAACCATGATATTTGCTGAAGGAAATGAGGGCAGGGTGCAGAAGAGTGAAAATGCTCTACCTAATGGTCATGAAAATTACCCCACCAGATCACTGTAAGCCAGCTTACCATTATTACTTGTTCCAGAATTTTGTGAGCCAGTAGTTAAACATAATGGCTATTATAAATTAAACTACATAAACTTCCAATGAAATGAATTAGGATATTAAAAACAAAGGTAATAAATACTCAAAATGCATCACTCCCTAATTATTTTACTGAATTTTACTATTATTCTTCAGGTTATTTACATTATTTTATCTGTATGGTAGAAACACTAAATTTTCTCTTTTTTTTTCCCCTTTATTATTATACCTTAAGTTCTGGGATACATGTGCAGAACGTGCAGGTTTGTTACATAGGTATACACGTGCCGTGGTGGTTTGCTGCACCCATCAACCACATTAGGTATTTCTCCTAATGTGATCCCTCCCCTAGCCCTCTACCCCCCAACAGGCCCCGGTGTGTGATGTTTGAAACACTACATTTTCCAACTCCCTGTTCAGTAAGGGCATATTGGTAGCTTGAAATCAGTCATGGTGGGGGTATTTACACCACGGAAGCCAGCAAATGCTACACAACAGAAGGCCCCCTTCCCTTCACTCCTCCCACCAAGAGCTGGCTGTTAAACATTTACCAGCACACCACTGATTTCACGGGATGCGTTAAATATACATGCTAGCTATTCTTTCCTGTCTTTGCTTCTTTATTGCTATCAAAACCCCTATCTACATGTGCCAAACCACAAAACTAGGAAAAATAATAGTTGTTATTAGTCACCAAACCTTTGGATAGTTTATTATGCAGCAATGCTTATTTTCTTCTTAATATCTTGTTATGAAAACACTCAAACATAGTGTTGAAAGGATTTATAGTAATCACTTATTCATAGACCCACCTCTTTCGTTCTACAATCAACATTTACTACACTTGCTTTATCGCAGGTATTATTCGTTTGTCCATTTATTTCATTTAGTCATGCATTTCAAAGCTGCAAACATCAGTACACTTCACTCCAAACACCACAGTGTACTTATGATTAAGTTCAGATTTTTTTTGTTTTAAGGTAAAATGTGCATAAAATGAAATATGAAAACTTAAGTGTACCATCCTATGAGTTTTAACAAACGTGTGCACCTGCATAACCCAAACCCCTATCAAAATATAGAGACTACTGTCAATGAGAAAGCTCCCTTGTGTCCCTTCTCAGCCAATCTTTTCCCCTACCCACCCTGGTCGGCTAGTGTGTTGATTTTTTTTTCTACCTACAGATTAGCTTTACCAGTCCAGAATTTCATAAATGGAAAGTTATACAGTATATTCCCTTTCACATCTGGCTTTTTTTACTCATCATAATGTTTATGATATTCGTCCATGTTGGTGCCTGCATCAGGAAGACATTTCTTTTAGTACTGAATGGCCTTCCTTTATATAAATATATCACAACTTGTTTATTCATTCTTTTCTTGATGGACTCCTGGGCTCTTTCTAGTTTGTGGCTATTGTGAATAAGGCTGCTATGAACATTCCTGTACAAGTCTGTTGATAGATGTATGTTTTCATTTCTCTTGGGTAGATACTAGGAATTGAATTTCTGGTTTAAATACTAGATGTATGCTTGGTTTTATACCAAACTTCCAGCGGTTTTTCTAAAGTAAAGTTTGTTTTTGATTGCCGAGAGTTCAGAAAAGTTCTTTCCCGTTTCAGTCTCCCTATTGGCAATGACACATCTGTAATACATTCTCTGCAGTTTCTCACTTGGGTAGTTTTTCCTGCAAGGGAAAAGTCTCAGATGATGCCAGCTCTTTGGTCTGGCTTGATATGCCCTGCCTAGGGCCATGGCAGCTAGCTCAGTGTTGCCAGGTCAAGATGACCATGAAGTCTGAGTCAACGGTACTGGCCTCTGAGCAGGCAGCAATTCTTTTCAATCCTTCTCCATGGAATTAAAGATGAGCTTGATGAGGTGCACCAAGGGCCTGTGGTCACTGGATGGCCATTTTATTTCTTTACTAGTATCTCCCCCTCTGCCTTCCCAAATAGAATGTAACTCCCCCTAGTACAGAATCTTGCCTTTCCCATCCACTCATTTATCCCCACCACCTGGAATACTACATAGAGTAAAAATTGAACAAATGCATATATAAATGAATGAATGAATGCTTTGCCCCATTTTGACTTTATAAACCAACCCTGAAAAATTAACTTCTGCATTGGCCTATGTCTATGTAGGTAGATGCCTGAGGTCTCTACTTGGTCACCACTTTGTATCTTTAGCACAGCATTTATTATACCTTGGTCTCACGTGATACTTGTTTCTCTGATTCCTGCCTGAAGGTTGTAAAGCCCTCCAGGTTTAGGGCTTTGTCTGGTTCATCCGTGTAACCCCACAGTACCCAGAAATGTGCTTTCTATATAGTAAGTGCTCAACAAATGCCAACTTGGTCTCTGCTTGCCACATGCCCAACGTGTTATGGTTTAAATGTGTCCCCCCAAAAGCCTACATTGGAAACATAATATCCCCATGTAATAGTATTGGGAGGTGAGGCCTAGTGAGAGCTGAAGACCATGAGGGTTCCAACCTTCATGAATGAATTTATGCCACTATCACAGGAATGGGTTTGTTACAAAAAGGTGAGTACAGTCCCCTTTTCTCTCTCTTGCCCTCTTACCTTTCACTATGTAATGATTAACAACAAGAAGGCCCTCATCAAACGTCAGACCCTTGATCTTGGACTTCTTAGCCTCCATAACTGTAAGCCAACAAATTTCTGTTTTTTATAAATCACCCAGGCCCAGGTTTTCTGTTATAGCAGCACAAAATGAAGATGCCAAGGGATCCTCAGACTAGGAGTAGCCTGAATTCCTGAGATTGTCTGCAAAATGTTTTTACAAGTGTATTTTTTTAGGGTAAGAGTTTAACACATTCTCAAAGGGACCAGTGACCCCAAAACATATTAAGAATTGCTATGGTGAATTTTGACAATAGCTACTTTTGTTTTTCTTTATTAATAAAGGATTTTGTCAGATACTTGTCACATGCTCACCAAGCCCATTCCCATGTCTTCCTACTCACATAGATGGACTGTATTTCCCAGTCTCTCTTGTGATCAAATGAGACCCTCTGTTCTAGCTGGTAGAACGTAGTGGGAAATGATGTTCACCACTTTTGGACTTGAGCCCTGAAATCTCCTAGATGATACCCCATACACTGTCTTTTCTTGTTAACTGCCAGACAAGGGAGGACCTAGAAAAATTGCCTTCAGGTGGATGAAATCATAAGATAAAAGAATCCTACTAGATCTCTTGGAAAATGGCCTGTTGAACACCTATTTGGACAATAACTTGGACAAGAAATAAAATTTTACAGTGTTAAACCACCAAGACTTTCCAGTTGTGTGTTATAGCAGCTAACATTACTTACATTATTTACCCTGACTATATAGCAGAAATGGTCATTTTTATTTCTACTATTTACTGCTTAAATATGAATGATTTGGTAGTCTGTCCTTTCTCACCTATTCAAGAAACAATAATTTCTCTTATTCTCCAAATGCTTGTGCTATGACTTGAATATTTGTCTCCTTCTGCTATGGTTTGAATATGTCCCCCCAAAAGCATGTTTTGGACACCTAATCCCCAGTGCAACAGTGTTGGAAGGTGGAGTACAATACAAGGTGTTTAGGTCAGGAGGTTTCCACCTTCCTGTATGGATCAATGCTAATTATAAAAGTGCTTGACATTGTGAGTTTTCTGTTTTTCCTTCTCATCCTTTCTTGCCCTTCTGCCTTCTACCATGGGATGACACAGCACAAAGGTTCTCAACAGATGCCAACCCTTCAATTTTGAACTGATTGGCCTCCAGTACTGTAAAAAAATAAATCTCTGTTCTTTGTAAATTACCCAGGCTCAGGTATTCTGTTATAGCAACACAAAATGGACTAAGATCCTTCCAAAATTCATGTTGAAATTTAATTGACATTGTAACACTAATAAGAAATGGGATTTTTAAGAGCTGTTATCACAGTAGTGGGTTCATTATTAAAGGGTGAATTTCTCTCTCTCTCTCTTTCTCTCTCTCTCCCCCTCCCTCTCCCTCTCTTTGCCCTTCCACAACGTGATGTCTTGTGCCATATTATGACATAATAAGCAGGCCCTCCCCAGATGCCAACACCTTGATCTTGGACTTCCCAGCCCCTGGACTATAGAAAAAATTTCTCTTCACTATAAATTACCCAGTATGTGGTATTATATTATAGCAGCACAAAATTGACTAAGCTTATGACTATGACACTGCAATCTAGATTACAAGATACAAAAGTCCCCCCTGCAAAACAGAAAACCAAACACCACATGTTGTCACTCATAAGTAGGAGTTGAACAATGAGAACACATGGACACAGGGAGGGGAACATCGCACAGACTGGGGTCTGTTGGGGGGTAGGGGGTAACGGGAGGGAGAGCATCAGGACAAATACCTAATGCATGTGGGGCTTAAAACCTAGATGACGGGTTGATAGGTGCAGCAAACCACTACGGCACGTGTATACCTATGTAACAAACCTGCATGTTCTGTGCATGTATCCCAGAACTTAAAGTTAAAAAAAAAAAAAAAAAAAAAAAAAACAGAAATCAACAACAAAAAAGTCTCTCCTGTAGTAAAATTCTGCCTGCTGAGCACCCAGGAACCTTTCTGTCAGATAAATCCCACGACAGGTAGAAGGCAGGCAGGGGCATCCCTTACAGTGGAAGACACTTACTTTCTTCCACAGCATTAGGGGGAAGAATTTATCTCCTGGCTTCTAGAGTTGTGGATAGGTATGTAACCTACACTCAGGCAACTGAAGGCTCTCAAGGTTGAGGAAGGAACCAGAAGGACATGAACTCACAAGGCTGTAGCAGATTTTCAGGTCCAGGACAGAGCAGCATGAGTCTAAATGAGGACAAACCCAATGTCCTGGCGCTGCTGTCTAGACATGACAGCCCTGGTGGCTGGTTTCTCCTTCCTCTATAGGGATACTGGCTGTATCCATCCTTCCTTGGCTTCTGCTCATTTTTGAAAGCCTGGATCTCTAGCCTTCTGCAAACCAATCAATACCCTTCCAATACATTCCTTTTCTGTTTAAGTTAACTGGAGTTGGTTTCTATTGTTTGCAACCAAGAATGCTGACTGATGTACACCCCCAACCAAGTCATTTAATCTTTACATTTAGCCAAAAAGAGGCAAAGTCAGATGAATGTATTTTATCCATTTCCAAGTCTCAATGCAAGAAACATCTCTAACTAGGACCTATGAAAACTTATTTTGAGATATTTTTTCCTTCTCTCTGATGTAAACTTCTACAGAACAACATTTTGTAAATATTTTTTCTTATTATATAAGCAACATTTGTTCACTGCAGCAAGCTAAGGAATGTGAAAATTATAATGAAAATTTTAATTACCCCAATCTCATCAAACCAAAAATAACCTATTCAATTTCTTACAAGATTTGTTCCTAATGCAAATTTGTGAAAGAAAAAATACAATCATAACATATTTACAGTTTCATCATCCTATGTCATGATCAAATTTTGACATCCTTTCATTTATTCAGCAAATATTTATGTTTTGGCAAGGGTATGGAAAAATTGGAACTCTTATACACTGCTGTTGGAAGTGTAAAATGGTAAAGTCACTTTGGAAAACAGTTTGATAGTTTCTGAAAGTTTTGAACAGAGTTACCATATGACCCAGGAACTTCACTCCTAAATATGTATTCCAAGATAAATGAAAACTTATGCCCACACAAAACTTGTTATAGCGCTATTCGTAATAGTCAAAAGTAGAAACAACTCAAATATGTATCAACTGATGAATGGATAAACAACATATGCTATACTGTATAATGGAATATTATCTGGAAATTAAAAGGAATAAAGTACTCATTTATGCTACAATACAGATAAACCTCGAAAGCATTATGCTAAGTGAAAGATGCCAGTCACAAAGGACCACACACTGTGTAATTCCATTTATAGAAAATGTCCAGAATACACAAATTGATAGAAATGAAAGGTAGATTTGTGGTTGCCTAGGGTTTGACAGTTGAAGGAAAATGGGCAGTGACTGTTAACAAGTACAGGGTTATTTTAGAAGGATGATGAAGATATCCTAAAATTGATTGTGGTGATAGTTGCACATATCTGTTTATAGACTAAAAACTATTGAATTATATACTTTAAGTGGGTGAATTGTATGGCATGTGAATTATGTATATGGTATGTGAATCTCAGTGAACCTCTTACCAAAAAAATATATATTGCACACTTACATGCCATGCTCTGTGCTCATCACTGAAAATATATAAATAAGCCAAACTCAGTCTCTACCTACTATGTCCATATATGCTTATATATAGTAACATACATAAAATCACAATTATTTCACAAACTTCCTATTATTGAAATGTTAGACTGCTTCCAATTTTTGCCTCCCATAAATAACACTGAGAAGACCACTCTTACAAAGTTATCATCTTCATCCATCCCTCTCGTTGTTTTCTTAGAACAGATTCCAAAAAATAGAATTATTCGGTCAAAATATGAATTTATTTGTGTTCAAGTTGCTTTCTAGGGAGTTGTTTGAATTTACACTTCAATGCAAGACATATGAGAGAAATACTGTCAATTCTGTTGGCAATTCCAGTAAAGAACAGCCCATTGCCCATTTCCTAGAGGCTTCCAAGACTTTTTGATGAATAATCCAAATAAATGCAGCCCCAAACAAGTCGTTTCTACCATTATATTCAACATCTGTTGAAGCTGAACCAAGCTTAAGTTGAGAAGAACCTCCCCCTTCCCACCTCCCCCACCTTCAACCCACACACCAGTTTAGGTTTCGAAAAGAGAAGAGGAGGTTCAAAAAATAAACATGTATAACTTTTGAAATAAAAATGAAAAGGCATTAGTTTTGTAAGTACATGGAGAGATGATCAATGAGCATCCTCAGATATCAAAAGAAGGAAAAGAGGTTCCCCTGAGGTGGGCACTGCGAGGCAGCCCACTCTCGCCGAGAAGCGGAAACACGTCCACAGTCGGCCTGAGCAGAGCCCAGGACTCCCTTCCCTGCCTGGATTCAAGCCCTGGCCCGACTGGAGTCCCTCCAGGCCCTGGATCTTTGCCCAATAACAACGGAAATAAATCAGTTACTAATATTCCTCTAATTATTCTCCGAGGTGTGGGAATCAACATTAAAGTGGGAACTGAGCAAATCGAGAGCACAGCCCTCCACCTCTGTGTATGACTTCAGCCAAGTGGCTTTCCCTGTCCAGGTCAGTCTTCTGGTTTGTACGGTGAGAAAGTCCCACCCTCTAATGTTTAAGACTAGGGCATTCAGGTCAGCAATAATCACTACACAGTCACAACCACAACATATCACAGCGTCCTCTAGGGTCTGTAAAAGCATCCACAGTCATCACATCCTTCCACGGGGGCCCCCGTTGAACGAGAGCCAGAAGAGAGCTCTTAGCTTCCCTCACCCCTCTTTCATTCATACACTGGAGGTGAAAGTTCTCACGTGAGCCCATAAACAAGACCTCTCGCTTTGTCACAGGTTCAAGTTCACTCTCCCTCTTACCAGATTTCCTCTTCTCATGGTTTTTCCACGGTCTGCTTAGTAAAACTTTGTACCTGGCAGAGCTCTGTAATTGCGGGAATCTACAGAATGTTCACTCTGGTGGATTTAAATATGGCGGCAGATTCTTTGACACGCATCTCATTGACAGGTGGGGTCTGGTATTCCCCTCCTCGAATCTGGGCAAGCTTATGACTGCTTTGACCAATAGCGAAAATGACATTATGGAACTTCTAAGGCCAGCCCACTGTAATATTAAAATATCAATATGTTAATATCTAAAATATAAATACTAAATGTATATTTAAATGTTTAAATAATTTATATTACTAAATTATAATTTAATAATTCTAATTATTAAGCATTATAATTTCTAATATTTTAAATTATTAATTTTAACTTTTTAAAAATTATGATCACCTCCATACCGTCTTCTTAGACCTTTTTCTTATCATTTAACCACTTCCATGATAGTTCAATGAACTAATTCCATATATGTATTACTTGTACTACATATAATCTGTGTTTATATGTGTGTGTATATCTATATATATATAGAGAGAGAGAGAGAGAGAGAGAGAAATTATTTTATACCTCTCCAAGAACCAACTTTTGTCCCTTAAGGGGTAATGTCACCTTTATCAAAAATGCATGAGCTGAGTCATAAAATGTTATACAGCTTCCCCAAGGTTCTGGAACACTTGTTCTAGGAGCCTTTCACTGCTATACATAAAGTCTGACTGCCCAGAGTCTGCCATGCTAGACAGACCATTCAGAAAGACAACATAGACAGAAAAACGCCAGTGATCCCAGCTACTCCAACTGTCAATCATCTGAGTCATCTCAGCCTAAGCTGCAGACATGGAAGTGAAGAAGCCTTCAAGGTGAGCCAAGCTCCAGCTGCTGTCTGACTACAACCACATCAGAGATCCCAAGCCAGAATTTTGTCTGCTTGGTGTATCAATTACAAAAAGAATTATCGTACAATCTCTAGCCCTGATTGTTCGTGTATCTATTTCTCCTTTTAGTTATGTCTGCTTTTGCTTTATATATTTTGGAGCTATGTTAGTAAGGACATGCAAATTTATATTTGCTATATATACATATATATGCTTTGAAAAGACCCTTTTACTCTTATGAAATTTTCTCTTCATATTCAGTAATATTTTTTAACTTAACGTCTACCTTGATATAACTATGCCATTTTCTTTTGGTTAATATTTTCGTGGTATATCTTTTTCTACCATTTTACTTTTAGCTTTTTAAATACGTTCACATTTAAGGTATATTTGTTGTAAACAATATATAGTTACATGTTTTAAAAATCTAGTCTGACAATATTTGCTGTTATTTGACTAGTATATTTATACTTAGCATAATTCTTAATGTATTGAAATGAAAACTACTTCTTCACTATTTGTTTTCTATTTGTTTTCTGTTTATTGTTCAATTTTTATTATGCTTTCTTGCCTTATTTTGAATTACTCAAGTATTTTTTATTACTTCACTTTTCACCCTCCATTAGATTCTCATGTATATACTATTTCATTATTGTCTTAGCAGTTAACCTAGGGAGATTACAACATGCATGCTTGATTTATTAAAAATCTACCTAAATTAGGACATTGGCACTTCTTGGACAATGCCAAAATGCTCTAACACTTTAAAGGCATTTATTGACTGTTGCCTTGTGTGGCTATTTTTATATGTATTTTAATTCTATGCATATTTTAAATCTACAAGATATTGCTATTATTGTTTCAGTTGACAGATTTAAATTACATTTACCACTGCACATATTCTTTCTAATCCTTCCTGGATAACCATGCTTCCATCTAGAAGTCCTTTCCTTTTGACCTAAATATTCTTTTTAGTGCAGTTCAGTTTTTGTTTTCTGAAAATATCTTTATCTTAATATTTTGAAGGATTTTTTGCTGGATGTAGAATTATGTGTTGACATTTATTTTCTTTCAGTGACTTAAAGATGTCATTCTATTGTCACCTGGTTTTCATCATTTTGTTGAGAAATTAGCTATTGGTTTTATTGTTGCTTCTTTCAAGCTAACATACCTTTTTAATTTTTGATGCCTTGAGGTTTCCTTTTTGTATATGATGGAGGTTTTGTTTTGCTTTTTAAGTTTTGTTTTAGTTTTGGGTTTTTTTCCCCCGAGGTTTGTGGTTTCTTGAATTTGGGGTTTGATGCCTTCAATGAGCATAAAAATTTTTTCAGTCAGTAATTTCTTCAAATTTTGCTTTTTTTTTTTTCTTGAGACTGGATTTCACTCTGTCACCAAGGTTAGAGTACAGTGGCACAATCATGGCTAACTGCAGCCTCAACCTTCCAGACTCAAGAGGCCTCCCACCTCAGCCTCCCAAATCGTTGGGACCACAGGCATGGGCCACTATGCCTGGCAATTTTGTTTCTGTAGATACAGGGTCTTCCTATGTTGCCCAGGCTGGTCATGAGCTCCTGGACTCAAGCAATCCTCCCACCTCAGCCCCCCAAAATGCTAGGATTATAGGCATGCCACCACATCAGCTCAAATTTTGCTTCTGCTGCATTAATTACATCCTCTCTTCTGGGATTCTGTCTATGCATATGTTTGACTTTTTCAACGCATCTTACCTGTCTCTTAGGCTCTTCTCAACATTTTTCCACTTTTAAAAAAAAAAATCCGATTTTTCTAAAATTTGTCTTTTTTCTCTACACTTTCATCTGGATATTTTCACCTATCTTCCAGTATACTAATAGTCATATTTACTGGGTCTGATCTACTGTTAAACCTCTCCGTTGAATTAACTTATCTTTATTTTTAAGGTATAGCATTTTCATATAATTTGTGTGTGTATGTGTGTGTGTATATATATATATGTATCTCTATATCCATCTACCTATATATTCTGCTTTTTTAATGCAATTATTTATCTTATTTTATTTTCTTGAATAAGTGAACCATAGTTATTTTAAAGTCTGTGTCTGAAAATTTCAATATTGGGATCACCACAGATCTTTCTTCTTGTGATTTTCAGGTCCTATTTCCTAGCATGTGTGGTAATTTCTTAAATGCCCGACATGGTGAAGATGAAACCTACATAGGCTCTAGCTAACTGCCAAAATGTTTGCTTAGCTCTTTAGTCTTCTAGCAACTGCTTCACACTTCGTTTTCTGAGTCTTGCCCCACACATATGCAACTTAAGAATCCAACAGTTGCATCAAGGTGAAATTGTACAAAGAATCTTGAGGTTATTTTTCTGTAGTTTCCTCCTTTATAGGACACTGGCCCTTCAACTCTCAACTGTCTAGGCATCAACAAATTCTAACCTCTGTCTCCCCATGTTAGCAAGACTGCTATAAGATCCAGGCCACTTGTTTTTACTCAACCTCTATTTTTCCTTCCTGTGAATCAGCAATGCCCTGCAAAGAGAAACCAGAAGCAAAAGTGGGGTTGACATGAGTAAGATTTTCTTCTCTCCAAAATTTGGCCTCTCAAGTTCTGGTTAGTTTGGTTTCTCTTTGTCTTCAGGGAGCTTTATTTCCCTTCTCTTTGACATATCTTGTCTGATTTTACAATTGATCTCAGATAGAAGGAAGGCTTAGTCTATCTAAGCTATCTCAGCAGAACCAGAAGACCTACATGACTCCACTGAAAACTCAAAACAATCCTATGCAATAAGTAAAATTACCCTCATTTTACATATGAGAAACTAACTCATAGGGGATTTAAATTATGTCACAAGAGAAACCACTGAAGTCACAGAACTAAGTTTTATTTCAAGTTTCATGTTCTTTCCAATGTACCACTGATACCTCACCAGTGGCATCAGATGGATAATATCTAGAACAAAAGAACCCAGTTGAAAAAACAAGAAGAATGAATTCTCTGTGGACTAAGCTCTCTTCCTGCACAGGTAACGGTCTCTCTACCTCCTCTCTGATCCTCACCAACAATGGAGAACCAACCTGTATTCAACAGAGGGAAATTGTTGAATAATTCATAAGACAGGAGGGTTCCCAGCTCAACTCAACCTCGGATGAATTGTCTCTATGGCCCTACCAAGATGAAGAAAAATATTTTCCTTGTGCAGTAAATGTGGTTCATGAAGAGGATTCATTAAGTAAGACGCTATTTAAACATATACATTTTTCTGACTAATACTGCACTTTTAAGGGAAGGTGATGCTTAATAGACTAGAGATGCTTTAATCGCTCCTTATACTGACTTTCTAAATTAAAAAAACGCACAGCGCTGCCACTAGCATCTTAAGGAAGATAGGTGGATGCATCGATACACACTTCTTTTTAAGTGCCTGTTCTTAAAAAGACATCTGTTATTGACTGTAATTGCGTGAGTCATAACAAATGCATTTATATTCATGTAGATATAATCTGCACTTCCACAGGTGTTCCAGTGTAATGTACAATTGCCTAATGAACCCTTAAAATAAAATGCTGCCAATGAGAACTGAGTTTGCCTCTCCTATAAAGAAAATGAACTCCATCAGGCTGGCAAACAGGAACCTCAGCATCCTAGATATTTTTAATATGATGGCTTTCTTACTGCAGTTTCTGCAGGGAATAATATATAGGAAAATAATGTTTCTCTTTTGTGATTACATTACCATATGGAGTAATTTTTCTTGACAAGGAGGTCATTTCATCTGATGAGTTCTTGAACAGTGAAATGGAAGCTTGGTTCTATGACAGCAAAGGACAGATTGACTTATTAAAACCGTTACATTACAGATTTTTATTAGTCTATTTCCCATTTGCTCTCTTCGAAAATCAAAAGCATGGATGCATTTGGAAAGTCCATCAGAAAATATTAATAAAAATTAGACAGAATGGTCATTATTAGAAATGGAAAAATCATCTGAAAACAAAGATTCTAGAGGCCAACTTTAAGAACTCTCACAAAGACATTATTTGGAAAGCAGAACAGATGGGGGATATTAATGGGAGAACCAACCTCACAAGATAAACAGCCAAAGTTTTAGAAAAATCACCCAGGCATCTGAATTCAAGGCAGGGTGCAATGGACTGAACAAAATTAATTGTCCTAGACACCAAAAACACAGAGGAAAAGTGGCCTAAATCTAGGAGAGACTTCCCAAGCACTCTGAGAAATGTTGCTTTACTTTTTCATCAAAACACCTTTCAGAAGCTGGGTTTACTGTGCATGTACTCATATTTATTCTTTTTGATTCATTCATTCATTCAGCAAGCCTTGACTAACCCCATCAATGTGCCACGACCACAAAAAACATTATGACATGACTCGTGTTCCCAAGTAGTTCATTGACAATTGAGTCAATACTATCTGCCTGCTGGTGTGTTAAGTTTTGTTTAAGGAAATGTATGGTTCATTCGCCCACTCAATCAATCAATATTTGATGAGTATCTACTCTGTTCTAAGTTTTTACTCAGCACTGGGGACTCAAGAGCATGTTTGGGTAGCTGTAATTTAACAGACATATGATAAACTAATACCTAGATAAAGTGCAATTGTGTTTCAAGTTGCAAATTAGGCACATGCAGCTCTTTTCTGCTACACGTGGTTGTAAGTGCAGAAGAAAGATTCGAGTCTCTGAAGCATCACCTCTCAGCCCAGTGATCACTGAAGCTCCTTTCTCACTCAAAGATACTCTTAGAATAAAGAGACATTTTTTATATGCTTGGTATGGGCTGTGATGAAGTAACCAAGTGTTCTGAACAGTGACCTTGATGTGCCTGACAATCAAAGGTCTCCCCAGGCCCCACTCCTGCCTTCTGAGTAATGACAGAAAGTGCCAAATTCGATGCAAATACATGTGGAGGCAGGGATGGCCAGCTGACTCAGCCACCACCCTGACACATGCTATGATCTGTCTTCCTACTGTAGGCTCTCATCGTAAAATCGCTAAGAGCAGAGTCCCCATCTATTCTTATCACTCTACATCCAAAATCCAGCATAGTGCCTAGAACATGGAAAGTGATCAATAAATATATGTTAAATGAACAACTAGAAAACAATATACTTAGGGTAAGAAAAGTACTATAAAAATAAATAGATCATTAGATAGCAAAGTACACTGTGGGGAAAAGGCGGATATAAAAAAGAGTTAACAAAGCAGTCTTGAAGGTCTGTGTGAGACCACCAGGGTCTCTAAGGTTTACAAGGTTGGCCCCTGGCTGGTGTATTGGTTTTCTAGGGCTGCCATTACAAACTGCCACAAACTGGGTGGCTTCAGATGACAGAAATTGACTCCCACACAGTTCTGGAGGCTGGAAATCCCAAATCCAGCAGGACCTTCCTTCCTCAGGGAGCTCTAGGGGAGAAACTGTCCCTTGCCTCTTTCAGCTTTTGGTGACCCCAGGCATTCCTTGACCTGTGGCTACAGCATTCCCATCTCAGCCACCATGGTCACACTGTCTTCTCCTCTTCTGTCCAATTGTTCCTTATATGGGATACTTGTCTCTTATGAGGACACTTGTCATTGGATTTAGGTCCCACCCAGATAATCCAGGATGATGTCTTCATCCCAAGATCCTTAATTAATTATATCTGCAAAGACCCTTTTCCAAATAAGGTCACATTCACAGGTTCTGAGAATTCGATGTAGGCAGATCTTTAAAGGCACCATCTTTCAACTTACTACGGCTGGTATTTGCCAACTTACATCTTAAACAGTTCCCTACACTGATAGAAACTTTCCCTAAATGATAAGAGTGCCTCATTATGCCTAGACTGTACAATGTGGTTTATTCTAAGCAGCTGCTTGTTCTTCTGGGTCTGGAGTTTTGGTACATGCTAGGCAGAGAAGGGCTACATAACCAGCCCCTAGTAAAAACCCTGGCAGTGAATCTCTTACAAACTTCCCTGCTCGATAACATTTCACACACATTGTCACAATCCAGTGTTGGAGGATTGACACACATCCCATGTGACTCCCCTGGGGGAAGCTCCTGGAAGCTTGTGCCTGGTTTCCACCATACTTTGCCCCCATGCATCTCTTTCTTTGGCTGATTTTGCCTTGGATCCTCCTAGTCCTAGCTGTGAGTATGACGATATGCAGTCTTAGGAATCCTCCTGGTGAACCAACAGACCTGTGGGTGGTCGTGGGGATACCTGATGCAGGGCACTACTTAATAAGTCACAAGGGAAGGCTCCTCGGAGGAGGTGGTATTTGAGCTGAGACCCAGGATGGAGATCACACAACCCATTTGTGATAGGGCTGGTGTTAAAGCTCAGTTTCCTCATCTGCAAAATGGGGATGTCACAAAGTCTCAGCAGAAGATACATGACACTCTCAAACTGGATTATTGGAGGAAAATGCATAAAGGGATTAGGCACAAAGGTGTGGTCAGGATTTAAGAAAACCAACATAGGATGATGCAGTACCTTGGGCTACAAACACTGGAAAGCTGGTAACACTGTAGGCCTGAAAGGCAAGTTGAGAGAGTTGTTACCTGAATCCAGAGAAGGCATTTGTATGAAGGGGATTGCCTGACCAGAGCTAGAAATCATGACAACCTGGTGAGAAGCAAGCCAGGTAAATATGTGTTCTGACCTCACTCTCTTCTGATTCTCTACTCTTCTGCCAGTAGTTTCAATTGGCTAAGCCCAACTAGACACCTGAGAGTAAGGAAGACAGCTAATGAGGTCCACAGGGGTCAGCCTTCTAGGGAATAAAGCAGGGTGAAGAAGGGCAGACAGTGGATTTAGAGGGTAAAGGGGGAAATATCCACCATAGTGGTAGTGATAGCCTCTACCTCCATGAGGTTGTTATAAAGGTTACATGGATAATACATGTCAAGGGAGAACTTAGTACATTGACTGGAATAATGTGAATGCCAGATCACTGTTTTACACATGTTGATAATAAAGATGGAGAGGAAGAATATGAAGGGAAGGAGGAAAAGGATGAAGAGAAGAATAGGGAGAAGGAAGAAAAGAAGGAGGAGCAGTGGAGGGGAAATGAGAAGAAGAAGAAAGAAGCCCTTTGAGAGCAAGAATATTTTTATTGCACCTAAACCAATTCCTGGCATGTGACAGACAATAAATATGTTAAATCACTGCATTATATAAGGGTCCTTATATCCAGATTCTAAACCCTGACTCAATACAGGGATTTGGTATTTGAGACACAGAATAACTGGTGGGAGTCCTTAGTCAAAACCTTAATTTTACAGATGTTAGCTGAAAGAAAATTACTTTCCCAAAGACACACAGTGAGTTCAAGCAAGAGCTGAGAGCAAGATCCAGACGTTCTGATTCCAGTCCAGTTCTCTTTCAATACAGCCAGTCTGCCTCCAGGGATGTCCATCTGATAACCCCACAATGTATCTAGCATCGAGGCTGAGAGATAGGTTGGTCCTCGCCTATCTCCAAAACTATCATAGTAAAAGGCTGGGGGTCTTCCTTCTGGGCTCACCAGCAACTTGTTAATCCTGGTGTTATAGAAAGAATACAGACCCAATCATGGATCATAGAGCTCTGGATAATGTAGCTGCCTGTCCTCTGGCAGCACAGAACACTGGCTGTTGGGCTCATAGCAACTGACAGACAGTGGAACTCCTTTCCATCCCACAAGAGGATCTGGGAGCATCCTCACATCTCTGTTTATTGTTAAAAAGTAGAGTGGCATTAACACATGGATGTTCATTAGTGTTTTATTGGAGTCTTCTTCAAGGTTATTGGAGTCAAGTCAAGGTTGCTGACTGCTTTTTTCTTCTTAAATTGTATTACTTAAATTGTATTACTTCTTAAATTGTATTAAATAGAAATATTCTATTTCCCCTTTGCACATGCCTTTTCCACTCTGATTTAACACAAAACAATTCTCTATCTTGCCATGTGTTTGGAAGCCATGTGTATTAGTCCATTCACACATTAATATAAAGAAATGCCTGAGACTGGGAAATCAATAAAGAAAAGAGGTTTAACTGGCTCATGGTTCTGCAGGCTGTACAGGAAGCATGGCAGCATCAGCTTCTGGCGAGGCCTCAGGGAACTTATAATTATGGTGGAAGGCAAAGGGGAAAGAAGGCATCTCACATGGTGGAAGCAGGAGCAAGAGGGAAAGAGAGGAGGTGCTACACACTTTTAAACAACCAGATCTTACAAGAATTCATTATCATAAGGACAGTACCAAGGGAGATGGTGCTAAAGTATTTGTGAAGGACCCACATCCATGATCCAATCACCTTCCATCAGGCCCCACCTCCAGCACTGGGCATTACAATTTGACATGAGATTCTGGTGGAGACATAGATTCAAGCCATATCACCATGCTTTGTGAAATTCTTCCCAGATACACCAAAAAAAAAAAAAAAAACCTCACAAGATACTCAGTGGATATGCATCCCTTAAACTGGAGAAGCACACTGTGTTTTGTTCTGGCAACTAAGGCATGTGAATATGACCAGGAAAATGCATATTCAGGTCCACATTGAAGATGCATGCATATGAAACCATGAAATGTGGTAGATTGATTTTATTAGTGACCCCAATTATTGAACCTCCAATTCCATGCCCTTTGAGCTATAACTCTGTAGTCCACCCTATACATACACAGTCTGATTCTGATTCTTCACTCAGTCCTGTGACTTGCTATGGCATAAATGATGTTAGTAAACGTGAAGCAAGCAGAGATATCAAGATTATATAAACAGTTCCACTTGCTCTAATTTACAATTAGCTTTGCTCATTGTTATAGATCTGTAAGGCCATAAGAACACATCCAAGTTAGGCTGGTGGAGAAATGTGAGAGCTATGTGGAGGAGAGCTGAGTTGTCCTTCCCGCGAAGGCCACCCTAAATCAGACATCAGCCAGCCAACTCCCAGACATGTAAAGAGTCTAGCACAGAGCAGAAGAACTTCCCTGCTGAGCACAGCCTAAATCACCCACCCAAAGCAAGCTGAGTGACAGACACAGAGTTTTGGGTGGTTTGGGGCAGTAGATAATTGATACACAAAATATGTCACTCTCATTTTCAGTTCTCATTAAAACCATCAGAATAAAAAAATCTTTATGCCTGAAGGTCTTTTCTTCATTATTGAGTATTTTGATTGGCTTAGACAAAATCCACAACTCCAGGAAAGAGCTGAGATGGCATATTTTAGACAAAGATTAACAGCAGAAGGTTTGGAGCCCATGCCAGTAAATCAGAATAGAAGTATGAACCAGACAAAGCCCATTTCCAAAGAAAGTCATTGTTAAGAATAGGCATTGGCTCTGGAAAAAGAGATGTTTTGACATTTTGGTCAAGAAAAATAGAATTCTCTTAAAAGAGAATTATCTTAAGAGATCAAATCCTCTACCCCCCTGCCTTTGAGCAGAATCACATATGATCTACCACAGGTAGATAGTATCAGAGGCTTGCACGGTGCCAAGCCCACCTTTTTCATTATTAATGAGTGAACATTTGGGAATCGGACACTCAGCATTCAAACTCCAACTCTTCCATGGCCAGGCTGTATGATCACAGATATGTGCTATATGATCATATACATGCTTCTGATCCTAAGTCTCCTCACCTGTAAAATGAGAATAAGAGCATATCTTTCCAGAGTTGTCATAAAATTAAAGTACAGATGGGCTCAGCACAGTTCTTAGCACATGGTGCACCCTCAATAAATGTGAGCTATTATCAGTCCGTGTCAGCACTTTTTGCTAATATTTAGTGCCTTAATCATTCACTGACAGATATCACTTTCTGCCATCAGAAGAGAGGCTGAGAACAGATGGTATTTGGAATATTCCTTTTGCTTAAAAACCAAGAATATACTTGTTTGACCTTTCAGCCTCTTTTTTCTAGATTAGATATTCCTGGAGTCTAAGATATGAGTGACGAAGGTACAGGAATTATAATGCATTTAGTAGAATGGAAATAGCATGAATTTGGGCATCAAATAAACCAAGGTTTGCATTTGTTTTTTGCATTCACCAGTCCTGTGCCTTCAGCAAACTACTTAACTACTCTCAGTTTTGGCTGCTTCTTCTACAAAATGGCCGGTGCCTACCTCACAGAATCAGTTTAAGAATCAATAATGTTTAGCTGTTACAGGTCTCTACAGTTGAATTCAAAAGAAAATGCAGTCCGAAATTCTCAAATCACACATGGAGCCTACCTGAAAATAATTATCTGCGGTGTGTGCTGGGCACACATCCGAGTCATTTTCTATCCAAGTGAAGACTGGTGTCGCATGGAACCTCATCCAGGTAGCATCTGAGCCATGAATGATGCAAAGGACTGAGGGCCACAAAGAGCTGGGGATAGGGCACTCCAAGCAGAAGGAACAGCCAGTGCAAGAAATGCAAGGTAAGAGCAGGCTTCATCACCCAACAAGCGAGCTGATGTAGCTGAAGCAGAGTGACCAGGGAAAAGCGTAGTGTAAGAGGGTCATTGCCTTCTGAGGACTGCGATAGAGAATCTGTTCCATGCCTGTCGCTTAGCTTCCGGTGGTTTGCTGGTAATGGTTGGCATTCCTTGGCTTGTGAAGGCATCATCCTAAAGTCTGCCTCCATCTTCATTTGGTTTTCTCCCTGTCAGCATGTGCATGTCTGTGTCCAAATCTCCCCCAATTGTAAGGACTTATTGAATTAAGAGCCCACACTACTCCAGTATGATCTCATTTTAACTTAATTAATGACATCTGCAATGACCCTATTTCCAAATAAATTTGCACTCTGATGTACTGGGGATTACTACTTTAACATAGGAATTTTTCAGAGACATAATTTGACCCATAACATCCCCCAGATAGAATATAAGCTTCAGGAGGGCAGAAACTTGTTTTTGGTTTACTGCCATATCTCAAGTATTTAGAAGACTCCTCAGCACATGGCATATACTGAATGAATACCTGCTGAATAAATGAATGAACAGAGAAAATTGTTGAAGAATAATCCGTACATGTACAAATAAAGTGTCTCATTTTAGACGTGATAAGTTGAGATACTTATTAGAAGCTCAAGTAGAGATGTCAAGTAGGCAACTGAATATGGAATCTTAGCAAGCAGGTCACAGCTGTACTTGTAGATTTGGGAGTCATCGGCAAGTGCGTGGCATTTAAAGACATGAGACTGGATGGGATCAACTGGAGAGACAGCATGTAGAGTAGATGTTCAAAGGGAAGAAGAGGGGCCAGCAAAGGATACTGAGAAGTGGTGAGCATGGTTAGGAAAAAAGAAAACAAAATAGACAATTCACTGTGTTATAAGCTAGGAGAATAAAGGATTTCAAAGAGGTCTAATGCTGCTGAAAGGTCACGTGAAAGGACTGACCACAGAATTTGGCAAATGAAGGCCTTGCTGTCCTCCACAGTAGGGTCAAAACCCAACCAGAAGTGATTGAAGACAGAATGGACAATGAGGAAGTAGACAGGAAGTGTAGACCCATTATGTGAGGAATTTTGCAGGGAAGGAGTAAGAGGGCAATAGCAGATTGAGTCAAAGTCAGATTCTTAGCAGCTGGAGTTAAAGGTAGGTAGAGTAGCTGCCCATGGCTTCAAGCCCATTTTGCCTGTCAGGGATCCACAGTAAAAGCTCCAAGGCACTGTTCTGTCTGGACCTTCTCACAAACCTAGGAGGTCTGTCCCCCAGATCAGGAAAGTCAGAGGTTATTTGCTAGAAAGTACCCTGATTTAAATCACCCTTTCAGTTGGTCTCAGTTCCCTCAGTGGTGGCCTTGCAGATGTCCTAAGAAGTGAATCTGAAGTCCCAGGGTACCCTAAAGGATCTCAGCTTCTGGCTGCCTGAGCTGCAAGCCTGCAGGACCAAGGGCTTCCCAGTACCAGGAGCCACCCAGGAACCATTTACAAACTCAGCTCTCAAACTAGCCACTTCCTCCCCCAAGAAAGCAGTGGGAAACGACCACCCTGGGGTGATGGCACTGGGGAACAGGAGGAGGTCCCTAGAGACCAAGAGAGAGGCACTGATCACTCTGTGGTTTCCATGGTTTCTGTCCCCACTGCAGCTGCAAAGAGGCAGGAGCTCCAATGCCAGGGTTGCTGCCCGGCTGTGTTGGAGGCCACCTGGGAGAGACGCCATGCCAACCTTTGCAGGTGCAGGGCCCCACTGCATCCGTTCTTGGCAGCTGAGAGCAGATCTGGCCCCGGCCGGTGAAGCCCCACTACGGTCTTATGAAAATGAGAACTGGGATCTGAACTAGGATCTTAAGGCTTGGCGGGCTGGGTGAGCCACACTTCACTCGCCTGCCCCAGTCTCCACCCACGGAATGTATAAAGGCACTTCTCCTGCTCTGTCGCAGCCAGTCCCAACAACCAGCCCAGAGGCGATGCCCTGTCATTGGCTCCATTCAGATGGGGAGAGTGAGGCTTGGGGAGGGAAGTGCAGTGGTCACCAGTCCTCAGTGGTGAAGGCAGAACTTGACTGGAACAGTCTGACCCCTAGGCCTCTGCATTACCCCCAGGCCACACTGTCTGCATGCCTACATGGCTGGATGGTGGCCACCAGTGATTCCCAAAGGGTCACCTCAGTGTATTATTGGGTGACCCTGGGGAAGTGTGGGGAGACTCCAAAGGCTCGCTGAAGTAATCCTTCTCAATCGGTCCTTCAGTTTCCAGCTCTGGAAGACCTGCATTCCTCGCAGGGTAGGCAAGAGTGGGCACCTTCTTGATTAATGCACTCTTAAGCCAGTCCACACACATTTGTCCAACACCTAGTCTGCCAACCACAGTTAGGTAAGACATCAGCACTGAGGAAAGCAAACTACCAGGTACCTTCTGTGCTATTTTTACAACTTCCTGAGAGTTTAACGACTGCCAAATAAAAAGCTTTGAAAAAAATAACTTTAATTTGTACTGCATCCCATCTAAGGTGCTACAGAAAATAAAACAGTCAGTCAGTCCTGACTCCTGCCTTTAAGAAGTTTAAAGTCTAGCTGGGCTGAGGGGTGGGGTGGGACCAGTCATACAGACACAGTAGAACACAGTGATTTAAGACATACATAGTACACCAGTGCTGTCCAATAGTACTATATGGTAAACCATATATGTAATTTTTAATTTTCTGATAGTGCATCTTAAAAAGTAAAAAGAAAAAGGTCAAATGAATTTCAGCAACCTTTATTTTATGTAATATGCCAAAAAACAACCATGTCAACAAGTAACCAATATAAAAAATTATTAAAAATTCCTAATGCCATATATTATACTGTGTTTCATTCTAATGCTCTGAAATCCCACGTCTATTTTACACTTACAGCACATCTCAACTCAGATAGCCACACTTGCAGCGCCCAAAAGCCAGCCTCCTGTGGCCAGGGGGCTACCGTGGTAGACATCAAGAGCCTACACTGGGTTCTCCTGAGTTCAGATCCTGGCATCACCACTCCCCAGCCGTGTGGCCCCAGAGATGTCAGGTCACCACTCTAAGCCAGGGTTACCTTGTCAGTGACCCTGTCCATACCATGGAGTCCTTCCAAGGATAGTGAGATCAGTTTCACACATCAAGACCGCAGGACCCCACCCCCAGAAAGTGCTGTGAGGATCTGCTGCCGCCACGGTAAAGACAGGTCAGAGCCAGGGCTGAGAAGTTGTTCAAGCAAAGAGCTCTGGGGTCCAAAAGGTGGGGGCCCCCACTTGCCCTCCCATTGTCCCTGAAAGATGGTCTTCCTTGCCTCCTATCGCTATTGCTGTTGCCATTTTCCTGTCTGGTCCCTGAGCAGCCTCTCACTCAGGTGTGTTGAGGGAGTAGGAGGGAGGGAAGGAAGAGGAGAGAGAGAAGGAAGAGGAGGCAGGGAGAGAAAGCAGGAGGAAGGGGAGAGATATAGGTAGGGCTCGAGGAATGGAAGGAGCAGCAAAGGCTTAGGAAACCTCAGGCCCGCCTCGGTGTTAAGAGTCTGATGAGAAAGAAGGACCTGGAGAGCCGCCTGGACTGTGCTGCGCCCTCCCCCTGCTTTTTGCTGTACTCTGCCTCCCCCTCCTGGGCTCCGTCTCCAATAACCATGTAAATCAGGGGGGACCCAGCCCTTCTTGCAGGAGGATGTTCAGCTTGGCAGGAAACCAGCTGGAATCACGAACCCTGGAGGGCTCATGAGATCTTCCTAATTCAGACGGAAACATTTTACATTCAGGTGACGACATGCAAACAATATAATTCAATCGGATAGACTCACCGGTTATGAGAAGACACTAGACTTTGCCCTGTGGAAATAGAGATAATTAAGACGCAGCTCCAGCCCTCCTTGACTTCACAGCGGAAGTCACAGCGGAGTGAATTCATTCCATGCACCTGTGCACTGGGCATGATGCTGAGAGCTGGGAATACCGGGCTGCGGATGTATTTATTCCCTGACTTCAGGAAGCTCCCAGTCTTGCTGGGAAATAGCAATGCGAATAAATACTCAAGTTGCAAGGTGGTAAGTGCCGCACTGGCAGGTCCAAAATATCAGGAAGCAATTCCTTCTGACATAATAATTACTAAAAGCACCCACCTTAGCAAAACACCACCACCCCCTTTCCACTGCTGAACATCGGTCATATCCTGAGCACCGAGCTACACACCTGGCACCGGCACTTTATTCAAGCCTCAAAACAGCCCTAGAATGTGACGTCCCTCAGCATCTAGGGGAAGGTGCTGTCAATTTCCCAGGGCCTGTGCCACCATCTCCTCCCCAAGAGCCTCCCATCAGGTCCCCCTGCTTGGACCCTTGCCCCCTACTATCTAGTCTCAACACAGAACTTGAAATCATCTTTTAAAAATGCAAGTTAGGTCCTGACCTCCTGCCCAAAGCCCTCTAGCACCCACCCCTCCATGTCACTCAGGGTAGAAGGCAGAGTCCCTGCCATGACCTGTATTCATCAGGTGGCCTCTCTGTCCTCCCCCTGCTGCTCTCACTCTGCTCTCCAGCCTCACTCTCCCGCTCTGTCTGGAATGTCCCAGGTGCGTTCCTGCCCCAGGGCCTTTGCTATAGCCATGCCCTCTGTCTGGCACCCTCTTATCTACACCACTTGCCTCACCAGCTCCCTCATCTGCTTCGAATCTGTGTCCAACTGTAAATTTCTCACTCAGGGAGAGCTTTCCTTGCCAGCCTGTTGAATGCTGTGACCTGCAACCTTCTCACTGTGGTAGACTGACTGCAAGAGTAACCACAATTATCGCCCCTCACTTTCCATCCCATGGCCACACCTTTTGCTATGTAAACTTTTTAGCTCCTTCCTTCAAGAGCTGGCTGGCTTTGACTTGCTTTGGCTGACAGAATGCAGCAAAAGGGATGGGATGCCTCCCGGTCGAGGCCTCGAGAAGGCTGGGATGCTTCCCTCTCTCAGAACCCTGCTTCCACCATGCGAGCAAGCCTGGCTGGCCTGCTGGAGCAGGAGAGACTACGTTTAACACAACAGAGTTGTCCTGAGGCCATCCTAGACCAACCAGTGACCACAGATGCATGAATGAGCACAGTCCAGACGAGCCATGACCAGAACTGTCCAGCTGAGCCCAGCCGATTGCAGACTCACAGAACTACAGAACTAGGGGCTACATAAGCAGCTGTTGTTTTAAGCCATCAGGTTCTGTGACTGTTACACAGCAGCAGCTGACTGATTTACCTGCCCGAGTACCATCAACCACCTTCTACTGCTTTCCTTTCTTCTTTTTTTCCACAGCACTTATTAGCTTCTAACACACTATAAAATACACTTATTTGATGTTAAACACCATTGTTTATTTCTATCTCCCCCATCAAGACTATACAGAATTATAGTATCCCCTCCAGGGAATACATATGTTTTGTTCACTGATGCATACAGAAGTGCCTAGGATATGGCATATAGTAGATGCTCAATTAATAATTTTCAAGGCAACTTTTAAAAATTGATGAAGAGTGTTAACAAGCCCTACCACCATTATTTGAGTACTTGCAAATGGCAGACATTGTGCCAAGCTCTGTGATCAATCAGCCTATTTAACTCTCACAACGGCATTAGGAGGTAGGTACTCTTACCCCGTTTTACTGATGACACAGCTAAGACTCAGAGATTTAAGTAACCAGATAACATAGCTGGCAACTGGCAGAAGTACGATTAAAAATGCAGGTATGATGTCTAACTCCAAAGCCTATTATGACATCCAGTATACTGTCCTGTCATCCACTAGCCCTACACACACGCATACACACACACACACACACACACACACAGCCCAGAGCAGGAACATTTAACCCTTTAAAGGAGCACAGAAGGAGATGGAGTTTTGTTTTGTTTTGTTTTCATGGAGGAGATGATGGTTGAGCTAGGCTTTGATACATGAATAGAATTTTAAGGGAGATAAGAAGTGATTGTTACTTACTTAGAAAATTCTATAATTGCCTGGATGATAGATTAATTCATAAAGGAGCCAGAGGAACAGTAATTAAAGCATCATCTAACACCAAATGCCCAGTGTATAAAAGACGCTGTCTTCTTAGGTTTGAAGGGGTTGTGGTCCATTTGGAGTCACCACCCATGTGAGGAACTAAGGACACAGCCAGCAACATAGCTGGAGGATTTGGATCCAACAAGTACTTCTG
Organism: Papio anubis; assembly: GCF_008728515.1. Lineage (NCBI taxonomy): Eukaryota > Metazoa > Chordata > Mammalia > Primates > Cercopithecidae > Papio > Papio anubis. The sequence goes on along the minus strand of NC_044976.1, from coordinate 12,355,168 downwards.
CAGTGCCCACTACAGTCTCCAAATGGACCTGAATGTTCTAGAAAATAAAGGAAAAACAGAAAATGAAAAATTCATACTTTCCCTTAACCTGCCTCCCTCACTCACTTCCAAATTCTGATGTTTCTAAATCAGGTTGTTTCTCTCTTGAAAATAGCCCTCAGCCTGCTTTAGATGGTCCACAAAATCTCCCATCTCCTTGACTCTCCAACCCCTCCTTCCCCACTGCCCACCACCACAGATATTAGAGAGACCTTTTAAACACAGGTAGTATCATATATTCCTTCCTATCATATCCCTTTATTATCTTGCTGACACCAAGATAAAGTTCCAGCTTCCTATAATGACACGCATGTCCCTGCAAACTAGCCCCAATTCGTCCCTTTAGCTTCTCCAAGACTTCTCCTTCACCAGAACACCCCCAAATCCTCCATTCACCACGGCTTCAGGCAAGTTGTCCTGACCCCCTAAAACTCTCTTTCCTACTTCTCTACACCTCAGTTTTCTCATCTAGAACATGGGTAGGATAGGCCAGGCACATAGGCTCACGTCTGTAATCCCAGCACTTCGGGAGGCCAAGGCAGGTGGATCACAAGGAGGTCAGGAGTTCAAGGCCAGCCTGGCCAACATGGCGAAGCCCTGTCTCTACTAAAAATACAAAAATTAGCCGGACATGGTGACTCACTCCTGTAATCCAAGCTACGTGGGAGGCTGAGGCAGGAGAATCACTTGAACCTGGGAGACACAGGTTGCAGTGAACCAAGATCGCACCACCGCACTCCAGCCTGGGTGACAGAGTAAGACTCCATCTCAAAAAAAAAGAAAAAGAAAAAAAAGAAAAAGAAAATGGGTAGGATAATGCCTATCACCCAGGGTTGTTGGAAAAGTAAACAAGAAATAATGCAAGTGAGAGCCTCTGAGGATGCCTGGCCCCAGAGAGCCTCAAGTGGTGTCAGGGCACCTGAGTCAGGAGCTCACCTCCATCACCCCTCCACTGTGTGGACAAAGTCACTCAGCATTCTGAGAAGGTGTTGCCTTCACACTCAAGGCCAAAATCCGTCCTGACAGAGATAGGGACAAGGCATTGTTAAGGTCCCATGTGACAGTCACCTCCCTTAACTCTCTGGCCTCGCCTCCTGCTCCACCCCAACCCCCTTACTGCACCTGTAGCCACATCTGCCTCCTCGCTGTCCCTCAAGCACCCACCCCGGGGCCTTTCAGGCTGTTCCCACAGCTCAGAATGTTCTTCCCAGATATCCACACAGCTCACTTCCCTACATCCACTTCTCCAAGTGTGAAGCACAACAGGACCAAGAGGACAAATGTTCGTTCCTGCATGGCCAACACTGCAGCCAGGAAGAAGCATCTAGGATCTATGCTGAGGTGAGAAGGATGCATGGGAGCTCACACAGTGAGAAGGATAGAGGAAATGATCTCAGGCAAAGGGAACAAGTGCAAAGACCCTGAGGGTGCAAGAGGGCAGGGCCATGTTCAAGTAGAATCAGAGGGATGGACTGCCAATCAATTCTGACATTCACATTCAACATGACCTTACTGTACTGAAGCATTTCCAAGTGTGCTGGGGACAGAGGCTAAAGAGAATTAGACGTGGATCCTGGCAGCTATTCCTCCCTCCCAATTTTCAGTCTGCCCCAGAGAATCTCAAGGTGAGGTCGGGTACGGTTCTTGTCTGAGTCCCTGTGGGCTACTATAACAAAGTAGTAGATAATTGTTACTTCAATGTCACCCTGAGTGACTGCCTCTAGAATTGTTGACGTTCAAACATAAAAACACCTACTTGTACCACTGCATGTATTAACTTCTGGGTAATTTCAGTGGAGAAAGAGACAGAGAGAAAGGGAGCAAATCAACTGCATCCCTACAAGGCACCTTGAGTCTTCATTAAATATCATCAAGGCGTCCCAGCCCAGCCCACACAAAATGACTCCCAGCCACCACTCCACTCCCGACCCTCTTACTGCGGCTTTACTTTTCTCTGTGACATTTATGATCACCTGCTTATGGTCTAGTCTCTCCTCACTAGAATGCAAACATCATGAGGTCTGGAATTTGTACATGGGCATGTGTGTGTGCATGTGTGTCTGGCTGGCTCTTTTGGTTTATGGTTTATTCTTTGAGTTCACTAGAAGTCAAGTTCCTTTTGTTCAACACACACAGACTCCACACACACACGAACCCCAGGAATGAAATCATTATGCTAAATTATAAGTTGGAAGAAGAGGGTGGAGGCAGGAGAGGGAAAAGGGAGGTAGGGAAAAGGGAGGTAGGGAAAAAGGGGCTCTGCCCCTAATCTAGGTGAGAAGGAATGCAGGAATGTTGCCTCTTTTCTTTTCTGTTTTCTTCTCAGCACCTAGGATGTGCCTGGCATGTAGTAGCTCAATAAATATTTGATAAAATGAATAATAACTGTCCCCTTCTCAGTCAGGGACACAGTGCCTGCAAAAGGTATAACCAACTGAACCTGGATGACAGAGCCATGCAGCCCCCTGTTCTGAAGCCCCAGGAGAGGGGAGCTGGGTGGAGCTGAGGCCAGGGTTTTCCAAAGGCCTGGACAGAACACAGGAGCACAGACTCCCAGCAGCCCCCAACCACTGACCAAGCCCTGACAGCCCGCCTTTGGAAACTCATCCTTCCTCATGTCCTGGGAGACACCAGCCCAGGTGGGACCCGGATGAGGCCTTAGCAAATAAAAGCCGATTTGGGAAATCATCCTGAGGTTTAGTCTCCCGGAGTCAATGTGATGCATTCATGCCATTCATGCTTTGACCACGAGAGGTCACTGTGGCTGCACGTAACATTCCAGGGTGGTCCTGGTTAGGTGTGAGTTTGTGGTTCTGATTTCACCTTCATCTCCGTGGCTCAGCAAGTGGGAAAACGGCACCTTTCAAGAACAACTCTGGGACTAGTGCTGGCATTACTAGAACGTGCATGACTTAAGGTATGTCCTAAAAGTCATAGATACAATCAAAAGATGGGTTCTAAAGTTGGGCTATCTGGGTTAGAATCCCAGTTCTGCCTCCCGTGTGATGCTGGGCAAAGCTTTCTGCCTCAGTTTCCCCTTCTGCCAAATGGGATAATGATAGTGCCCCTCCTGTTGGGATCTTGTGAGGACTAAATGAGTAATGCACACAGAACTTTTAGAACAACGCTTGGCATATACTCAAGAATTGTAGAAGTGAATTATTATTGCTTTTCCTCCATATGGCTAAACATGATTTTTAATGATAAATTCCATGATTATTTTATTAATGGCTTTTTCCCCATTAGACTGTAGCCTCTGTGAAGGCAGGGATGGGGTTTACATGTTTTTTAGACTTTTCATTATGAAAAATTTCAAATATACATGAAAATAGAAAGAATAGTCTATATCTGTTTCTGTTCATCATTGCCTCCTTCCCCAGCTCCAAATGCAGTGCCTACTGCACTGCAGTCCTTCGACAGTGATTTTCTAATGGCCATTTATGAATTACTATTTATAAGCCAGGGAGGGTGTTGGGCAGCAAGTCTAAGAGAGTGAATCAGACCCAGGCCCTGTGCACAAGGAGCTCACAATCTAACGAGAAAGGCTGCCTTAATTTGGTAATTTCCCAGGGTGGAGGTAAAGAAATTGAGGGTATGATGTGGATATCTAACCTGGTCAGCTGAGGTTTCCTGAAAGAAGCATCTATGATTTGTGCTGAGAACTGAAGGATGCATAGGAGCTCACGTGGTGAGAAGGATAAGGGAAACGATCCCACACAAAGGGAACAAGTGCAAACGCCCTGAGGGTGTGAGAGGGCAGAGCCACGTTCAAATAGGATCAGACGGATGGACTGCCAATCAATTCTGACATTCACATTCAATATGACCTTACTCTACTGAAGCATTTCTGAGTGTGCTGGGGACTGAGGATAAAGAGAATCAGACGTGGATCCTGGCTGCTAATTCCTCCCTGCCAACTTACAGTCCATCCCAGAGCATCTCAAGGACAGGCCAGGTATGGTCCTTGTCTGAGTTCCTGTGAGCTACTATAATAAAGATTCCATACACTGGGTAGCTTATAAACAACAGTTCTGGAGGCTGGGAAGTCTAAGATCAAGGTGCTGGCAGATTTGGTTTTGGTAACGACTGTCCTCTGACTCATAGAAGTGTTTCTCGGCTACATGCTCACCTGGGGGAAAGGGCTAGCTAGCTCTCTGGGGTCTCTTCTGTAAGGGCACTAATTCCTGATCACCTCCCAGGGGCTTCTAGAGGGATCACTTGGGAGGTACCTGCAATCACCTGGACATGGTGGAATCAGGGGTTAGATTCATCACGGTGGGAGTGAAAATGGAAAGAAAGACTGTGGCTGGGCCTAGACCACAGGCAAGATCGACAGGGCAGATGGTAACCAGGATGGGTGGGATGGACGCTCACACTTGGCTTTTCTCAGCTCTGGTCAGACCTCATCAGTCTAGTAGAGCCTAAAATTCTTACCAAGGACCTGAGCAGCCTGGCCCCTGCATTTCTCATCTCTGCCTCCAATTCACTTCCATTCCCTCCTTTGCTCCAGCCACATTGGTCTCCTCTGTGTTCTGAAATCTACCATGCGCTTTGGCTCTTCCGGGTCTGCCTCCCATAGATTTATCTATCTGCCCACAGGTCCTTGTCACCACCAGTTCTCCCAGGCTGGATGATTCCTACCCAATTCCCCAGTCTCTGCTTAAATATGACTCCAGAGGAGCCTTCCCTGACCCGCCCTTCAAATTAGTTTCTCCCCCAATATGTTAATTTTTAATTTTTAGTGAAGTGGAATTAAGGAAAAGTACAAGGCTAAGTTTTTTTAAAATTAGCAATTGAATATCTATGTGTGCATAGTTATAATAACTTCTGTCTTCCCCATTCCACGATAAGCTCTGGGTGCACACATCACAGTTTTGATGTTCCCTGTTGTGTACCTAATGCCTGAGCAATGCCTAGCACATGGTAAATGCATAATAAATATATGAATGAACGAATGAGGTGACTATTCATGCACATGCCTATTCAATAACCTGAACTACTATCACATTTCCATCCTTGAATGTCCAGCACTGAACGTCCCTGTTCCCTGGATGCCCTCATCATTGTCATCATCATACTTCTGCTGGTAGTAGCCACACCTGTCCTATTAGAAACAAAGTGCTGTGGTTTGGATGTTTGTCTCATATTGAGACATGTTCTAAGTCCTGTTCTAAGACTCATGTTCTAAGTCTCATGTTGAAATTTGGCCTCCAAATTTGAGATGGGGCCTAATGAGAGGTGTTTGCGTCATGGGGTGGCTATTTCATGAATAGATTAATGCCATCCCCTAGAGTTTGAGATCTCACTGTCTCACTCACTGGTTCCAGTGCGAGTTTATTGTTAAAAAGTGCCTCACATCTCACCCATCCCCACCTTGCTTCCTCTCTCACCAGGCAATCTCTGCGCACCTGGCTCCCCTTTGCCTTCTGCCATGATTAGAAGCAGCCTGAGGCCCTCACCAGATGCAGATGCCCAATCCTGAACTTTCCAACCACCAGAATTTGAGAGTCAAATAATTTTTTCTATGCAAATTACCCAGCCTCACATATTCCCTTACAGCAACACTAAATGGACTAAAACACGGGGGTACCCAACCCAAACCCATCCCCAAGTCACTCCATGTCTCATCACCCTCTTATTGTCTAAATGGCCTCGTGACTGTCAAATTATCTTAGTTTAGCCTGCTTAGCTGTTTCCTGTCTCCTTGTCCCAGAAGAGCAGGGATCTGGATTGTCTCGGTCACTGCCCATATCCAGGGGCACTGGCCTTAGAGTCTGCATATATCATTTTCTTTTGCATTTCCACACATCACAAGTAAGGGGACAGAAGTCTGGGGAGGCCAACTGACTCCTAGGTCAGGCTAGTCACTGGACTAGCAGCAATGATCTGAGTCTCTTACTCCCTGATTCATAATCTTCTCCAGGATCCTGGCAGGTCACAAGGCTCCAACACAAGGCAAGATTTCGTCTTCTACCCCAACTGCCGGAGCTTCCCTACAAGGCTCAGAGTAAATGCAAGATCATCTTATAAAGAAGACTCACAGTGGTCTCCCCAACCTCATCATGCTCTCAGCTACCCACCAACACACAGACAAAATTAATACAATTCGTACAATTAGACTCCTGACCTGGGAAGCCATAGCTTCACTTAGTAACCAACGACTCTCATGTCCTTGGAAACATTCCTCTTTTCCTTGGGTCTTTATTTGCTCATCTAAAAAACAAAACACAGGTAAGCAGCTCCCTCATTCTCTTCCCACATCTTCTCTATATATCCTTCAAGTCCACAGTTTTTGTTTTTTAATCTGAAAGTAATAATTTTTTTCCAAACAACAAAATAGTGGGAATATCACGCTCCAAGCATTTGCACAATGACATTATGAGGACAGACTCCTGCGAGAGCCAAAGCAATTACCATACCATTAGGCGGGCCATGCTTGGAGTACACAAACTTAGTCACGAGATTCCTGGACGGAAGCCCAGGAAGAAAAGAATAATCGTGTGCATGTCAGAATACTTCCTAAGAAATATTTCTCCTAAAAGTTCCTTTTGAAATATGAGCTAGCAGGGAATTGGAGAACAGTTTTGTCATAGGTCAGGAACAGGCAGGAATTCAACATAGAGACAAACGGACATGTCCCTAAATGCAAAATGTAAATAGAAAGCCTACCGAGACTTGGGGCTGGAATTGGCCAAGCTGACATTTTTATAAATGATCCAAAAAAAAAGAAAGACATGATGGAGTAACATCTACAGACATCCCTAAAAATTACTGCAGGTTGACATTCCAAGTAAGGAAGACTCAACTTGAAGACTGTACACATTAGTGACAATGACAAAGAGGGAACGCCAGCAAGGGAACAAAATAATGATTTAGAGAAAATTAATACAAAACAACATTATCTCAGTTAATAAAAAATGGGAACCGAGTTTCCAGTTCTAATTGGGATTAATTGATGCACACATCACTCATTCATCCAGCAGCCTTTACAGAATCCTCACTACAGGTCCCATGAGGGGCTGGGATGATAGGCACTCATGGTGAGCAGACACCAGTGATGAGACCAATGGAAGAATGTTTCTTAGAACTACTGGAGTGACTCCACAATCATGGGCCACATGGCTGTAACTCTCTGGAGAAGATGGCCCATCCCAGGGGAGGGGTACTAAAAAGTCCCAAGGACTTTGCTCAGTGCCTTTTCTTTCATTTATCCCTAAAGGTTGGAGTTAGGAAGGTCATGTTCATGTAGTAGGAATGTACTGTCTTTTAAGAGAAAATGTTAGTCATATTAAGATCTAATCGTAGAGAATTTTTAAGGAGCCGCAAAAGGGTAGAAAATTTTAAGAAAAGCAAGCCAGCTTTAAGGCTCACAAACCAGTGGTTTGTCCAGTTGTCCTCTCCTTCCCAGATTCCTGAGGTGGAGAACATCTTTGTGAAGAGTTTAGCCCATAATCCCAAAAGACACAACCCCAAATGCCATCACCCCCAGTGTTGAAATCCTGAAAGATCAAAATCCCTAACGTCTAAAATCTTGAAAATCATAATCCCAAAAGACCAAAATCTCAAAAATATATTTTAAAAAATAATAATTTAAAAATTATTTAAAGGATATTTATTTATTTTTTTTTTATTATACTTGAAGTTCTAGGGTACATGTGCACCACGTGCAGGTTTGTTACCTATGTATACATGTGCCATGTTGGTGTGCTGCACCCATTAACTCGTCATTTACATTAGGTATATCTCCTAATGCTATCCCTCCCCTCTCCTCCCACCCCATGACAGACCCCAGTGTGTGATGTTCCCCACCCTGTGCCCAAGTGTTCTCATTGTTTAGTTCCCACCTATGACTGAGAACATGCGGTGTTTGGTTTTCTGTCCCTGCGACAGTTTGCTCAGAATGATGGTTTCCAGATTCAACCATGTCCCTACAAAGGACATGATCTCATCCTTTATTATGGCTACATAGTATTATTCCATGGTGTATATGTGCCACATTTTCTTAATCCAGTCTATCATTGATGGACATTTGGGTTGGTTGCAAGTCTTTGCTATTGTGAATAGTGCCGCAATAAATAAACGTGTGCACATGTCTTTATAGCAGCATGATTCATAATCCTTTGGGTGTATACCCAGTAATGGGATGGCTGGGTCAAACGGTATTTCTAGTTCTAGATCCTTAAGGAATCGCCACACTGTCCTCCAAAATGGTTGAACTACTTTACAGTCCCACCAACAGTGTAAAAGTGTTCCTATTTCTCCACATCCTCTCCAGCACCTGCTGTTTCCTGACTTTTTAATGATTGCCATTTTAACTGCTATGAGATGGTATCTCATTGTGGTTTTGATTTGCATTTCCCTGATGGCCAGTGATGATGAGCATTTTTTCATGTGTCTGTGAGTTTCATAAATGTCTTCTTTTGAGAAGTGTCTGCTCATATCCTTTGCCCACTTTTTCATGGGGTTGTTTGATTTTTTCTTGTAAATTTGTTTAAGTTCTTTGTGGATTCTGGATATTAGCCCTTTGTCAGATGGGTAGATTGTAAAAATTTTCTCCCATTCTGTAGGTTGCCCGTTCATTCTGATGGTAGTTTCTTTTGCTGTGCAGAAGCTCTTTAGTTTAATTAGATCCCATTTGTCAATTTTGTTGCCATTGCTTTTGATTTTTTAGTCATAAAGTCCCCTTGCCCATGCCTATGTCCTGAATGGTATTGCCTAGGTTTTCTTCTAGGGTTTTTATGGTTTTACATCTAACATTTAAGTCTTTAATCCATCTTGAATTAATTTTTGTATAAGGTGTAAGGAAGGGATCCAGTTTCTGCTTTCTACATATGGCTAGCCAGTTTTCCCAGCAGCATTTATTAAATAGGAAATCCTTTCCCCATTTCTCGTTTTTCTCAGGTTTGTCAAAGATCAGATGGCTGTAGATATGTGGTATTATTTCTGAGGGCTCTGTTCTGTTCCATTGGTCTATATCTCTGTTTTGGTACCAGTACCATGCTGTTTTGGTTACTGTAGCCTTGTAGTACAGTTTGAAGTCAGGTAGTGTGATGCCTCCAGTTTTGTTCTTTTGGCTTAGGATTGTCTTGGCAATGAGGGCTCTTTTTGGGTCCATATGAACTTTAAAGTAGTTTTTTCCAATTCTGTGAAGAAAGTCATTGGTAGCTTGATGGGGATGGCATTGAATCTATAAATTACCTTGGGTAGTATGGCCATTTTCATGATATTGATTCTTCCTATCCATGAGCAAGGAATGTTTTTCCCTTTGTTTGTGTCCTCTTTTATTTCGCTGAGCGGTGGTTTGTAGTTCTCCTTGAACAGGTCCTTCACATCCCTTGTAAGTTGGATTCCTAGGTATTTTATTCTCTTTGAAGCAATTGTGAATGGGAGTTCACTCATTATTTGGCTCTCTGTCTGTCTGTTATTGGTGTAGAGGAATGCTTGTGATTTTTGCACATTGATTTTGTATCCTGAGACTTTGCTGAAGTTGCTTATCAGCTTAAGGAGATTTGCGGCTGAGACGATGGGGTTTTCTAAATATACAATCATGTCATCAGCAAACAGGGACAATTTGACTTCCTCTTTTCCTAATTGAATACCCTTCATTTCTTTCTCCTGCCTGACCTGGCCAGAACTTCCAACACTATGTTGAATAGGAGTTGTGAGAGAGGGCATCCCTGTCTTGTGCCAGTTTTCAAAGGGAATGCTTCCAGTTTTTGCCCATTCAGTATGATATTGGCTGTGAGTTTGTCATAAATGTTGTTATTATTTTGAGATATGTCCCATCAACACCTAGTTTATTGAGAGTTTTTAGCATGAAGAGCTGTTTAATTTCGTTGAAGGCCTTTTCTGCCTCAATAATGAGATAATCATGTGGTTTCTGTCTTTGGTTCTGTTTATATGCTGGATTACGTTTATTGATTCGCGTATGTTGAACCAGCTTGCATCCCAGGGATGAAGCCAACTTGATCGTGGTGGCTAAGCTTTTTGATGTGCTGCTGGATTCAGTTTGCCAGTATTTTAATTGAGGATTTTTGCATCGATGTTCATCAGGGATATTGGTCTAAAATTCTCTTTTTTGTTGTTGTTGTGTCTCTGCCAGGCTTTGGTATCGGGATGATGCTGGTCTCATAAAATGAGTTAGGAAGGGTTCCCTCTTTTTCTATTGATTGGAATAGTTTCAGAAAACATGGTATCAGCTCCTCTTTGTACCTCTGGTAGAATTCGGCTGTAAATCCATCTGGTCCTGGACTTTTTTTCGTTGGTAGGCTATTAATTATTGCCTCAATTTCAGAGCCTGTTGTTGGTCTATTCAGGGATTCAACTTCTTCCTGGTGGCGTCTTGTGAGCATGTATGTGTCCAGGAATTTATCCATTTCTTCTCGATTTTCTAGTTTATTTGCGTAGAGGTGTTTATAGTATTCTCCGATGGTAGTTTCTATCGCCTTTATCATTTTTTATTGCATCTGTTTGATTCTTCTCTCTTTTCTTCTTTATTAGTCTTGCTAGCGGTCTATTAATTTTGTTGATCTTTAAAAACAAAACCAGCTCCTGGATTCATCGATTTTTTTAAGGATTTCTGTGTCTCTATCTCCATCAGTTGTGCTGTGATCTTAGTTTTTCCTTGCCTTCTGCTAACTTTTGAATATGCTTGCTCTTGCTTCTCTAGTTCTTTTAATTGTGATGTTAGGGTGTCAATTTTAGATCTTTCCAGCTTTCTCTTGTGGGCATTTAGTGCTATAAATTTCCCTCTACACGCTGCTTTAAATGTGTCCCAGAGATTCTGGTATGCTGTGTCTTTGTTACTGGTTTCAAAGAACATCTTTATTTCTGCCTTCATTTCGTTACGTACCCAGTAGTCATTCAGGAGCAGGTTGTTCAGTTTCCATGTAGTTGAGTGGTTTTGAGTGAGTTTCTTAATCCTAAGTTCTAGTCTGATTGCACTGTGGTCTGAGAGACAGTTTGTTACAATTTCTGTTCTTTTACATTTGCTGAGGAGTGCTTTATTTCCAACTATGTGGTCAATTTTGGAATAAGTGCAATGTGGTGCTGAGAAGAATGTATATTCTGTTGATTTGGGGTGGAGAGTTCTGTAGATGTCTATTAGGTCTGCTTGGTGCAGAGCTGAGTTCAATTCCTGGATATCCTTGTTAACTTTGTCTCATTGATCTGTCTAATGTTGACAGTGGGGTGTTAAAGTCTCCCATTATTATTGTGTGGGAGTCTAAGTCTCTAAGTCTCTCTGTAGGTCTCTAAGGACTTGCTTTATGAATCTGGGTGCTCCTGTATTGGGTGCATATATATTTAGGATAGTTAGCTCTTCTTGTTGAACTGATCCCTTTACCATTATGTAATGGCCTTCTTTGTCTCTTCTGATCTTTGTTGGGTTAAAGTCTGCTTTATCAGAGACTAGGATTGCAACCCCTGCTTTTGTTTGTTTGTTTTCCATTTGCTTGGTAGATCTTCCACCATTCCTTTATTTTGAGCCTATGTGTGTCTCTGCACATGAGATGGGTCTCCTGAATATAGCACACTGATGGGTCTTGACTCTTTATCCAATTTGCCAGTCTGTGTCTTTTAATTGGAGCATTTAGCCCATTTACATTTAAGGTTAATATTCTCATGTGTGAATTTGATCCTGTCATTATGATGTTAGCTGGTGCTTGTTAGTCGATGCAGTTTCTTCCTAGCATCGACAGTCTTTACAATTTGGCATGTTTTTGCAGTGGCTGGTACCATTTGTTCCTTTCCATGTTTAGTGCTTCCTTCAGAAGCTCTTGTAAGGCAGGCCTAGTGGTGACAAAAATCTCTCAGCATTTGCTTTTCTGTAAAGGATTTTATTTCTCCTTCACTTATGAAACTTAGTTTGGCTGGATATGAAATTCTGGGTTGAAAATTCTTTTCTTTAAGAATGTTGAATATTGGCCCCCACTCTCTTCTGGCTTGTAGAGTTTCTGCCGAGAGATCCGCTGTCAGTCTGATGGGCTTCCCTTTGTGGGTAACCTGACCTTTCTCTCTGGCTGCCCTTAACATTTTTTTCCTTCACTTAGGTGAATCTGACAATTATGTGTCTTGGAGTTGCTCTTCTCGAGGAGTATCTTTGTGGCATTCTCTGTATTTCCTGAATTTGAATGTTGGTCTGCCTTGGTAGGTTGGGGAAGTTCTCCTGGATAATATCCTGAAGAGTGTTTTCCAACTTGATTCCATTCTCCCCTTCACTTTCAGGTACACCAATCAGACATAGTTTTGGTCTTTTCACATAGTCCCATATTTCCTGGAGGCTTTGTTCATTTCTTTTACTCTTTTTTCTCTAAACTTCTCTTCTCACTTCATTTCATTCATTCAATCTTCAACCACTGATACCTTTTCTTCCACTTGGTCAAATCGGCTACTGAGACTTGTGCATGCGTCACGTAGTTCTCGGGCCATGGTTTTCAGCTCCATCAGGTCATTTAAGATCTTCTGTACGCTGTTTATTCTAGTTAGCCATTCATCTAATCCTTTTTCAAGGTTTTTAGCTTCTTTGCAATGGGTTCTAACATCCTCCTGTAGCTCAGAGAAGTTTGTTATTACCGATGATCATCTTAGGCCTTCTTCTATCAACCTGTCAAAGTCATTCTCCATCCAGCTTTGTTGCATTGCTGGTGAGGAGCTGCGTTCCTTTGGAGGAGAAAAGGCGCTCTGATTTTTAGAATTTTCAGCTTTTCTGCTCTGGTTTCTCCCCATCTTTGTGGTTTTATCTAACTTCGGTCTTTGATGATGGTGATGTACAGATGGGGTTTTGATATGGATGTCCTTTCTGTTTGTTAGTTTTCCTTCTAACAGTCAGGACCCTCAGTTGCAGGTCTGTTGGAGTTTGCTGGATGTCCAAACCAGACCCTGTTTGCCTGGGTATCACCAGCGGAGGCTGCAGAACAGCAAATATTGCAGAACGGCAAATGCTGCCTGATCCTTCCTCTGGAAGCTTTGTCTCAGAGGGGCACCCGGCTGTATGAGGTGTCAGTCGGCTCCTACTGGGAGGTGTCTCCCAGTTACGCTACTTGGGGGTCAGAGACCCACTTGAGGAGGCAGTCTGTCAGTTCTCAGATCTCAAACTCCAAGCTGGGAGAATCACTACTCTCTTCAAAGCTGTCAGACAGGGATGTTTAAGTCTGCAGAAGTTTCAGCTGCCTTTTGTTCAGCTATGCCCTGCCCCCAGAGGTGGAGTCTACAGAGGCAGGCAGGCCTCCTTGAGCCATGGTGGGCTCCACCCAGTTCGAGCTTCCTGGCTGCTTGGTTTACCTACTCAAGCCTCAGCAATGGTGGACACCCCTCCCCCAGCTTCTCTGCCGCCTTGCAGTTCCATCTCAGACTGCTGTGCTAGCAGTAAGTGAGGCTCCATGGACGTGGGACCTTCCCAGCCAGGCGTGGGATATAATCTCCTGGTGTGCTGTTTGCTAAGACCGTTGGAAAAGCGCAGTATTAGGGTGGGAGTGTCCCAATTTTCCAGGTACCATCATCTGCCATGGCTTCCCTTGGCTAGGAAATGGCTATTTATATTTTAAAAGGAGATTTCTTTACATAAAAACATAATAGAACACTTCATAGGCCACTTTACACAGTAAAATAGGCAATAAAAACATACTTATTTTTGTAATCATAAACACTCAGGTATACTAATGACAGTCATACAGGTGTAACAGTTACGAGAAGACGAACCATGTTAATAAAGAAATAGCTTATATAACTGTGGTCATCTGAAATACCGTGACATACAACCTAAATCTTTTGATGAGACCAACCAAAAACCACAATTCACCACGCATATACAGTCACCCAAAGAGCTGAGATGTCAGGAAATTTTATATTTCACAAGTGCAGGCATGCAAAAAGCACATATCTTCATTTACTGAGGAAGTTTCAACATTTTTATATACACACACAATGCCTTATACACAGTCAAAGTGAAAATGTTACTTTTGAGGAGTCAAATTTCAAACAAACAAAAAAAAAAGCCTAAGGTGAATTAGTAAAGATTCTAAAAGTCTTTACACAATTTATACTTCTAACATCGGAAAGAGTGTGAAGATGAAAAACACAGGATAGCAAGTTGTAAAAACTAATGCTGACAATTTAAAATCGTGGGAAAGAAAGTAAAAAAAGAAAAAAAATCCAACCAACCCCCTCAAAAAAACTAAAAAGAAATCTCGGCCGGGCACAGTGACTCAAGCCTGTAATCTCAGCACTTTGGGAGGCCGAGACGGGTGGATCACGAGGTCAGGAGATCGAGACCATCCTGGCTAACACGGTGAAACCCCGTCTCTACTAAAAATACAAAAAAACTAGCCGAGCGAGGTGGCGGGCGCCTGTAGTCCCAGCTACTGGGGAGGCTGAGGCAGGAGAATGGTGTGAACACGGGAGGCGGAGCTTGCAGTGAGCTGAGATCTGGCCACTGCACTCCAGCCTGGGTGACAGAGCGAGAGTCCCTACCAAAAAAAAAAAAAAAAAAAAAAAAAATCTCAACATATGGAAGAGTGTATTACAGGGATAAATTATGGGCAATTGCATGGAGGTAGTACATTAAGAGCTGGCCGACTTCTGAAGTCTTGCATGGTGATGAATGGTTGCTTTTTTTCTTTTAGGGCATGGCTCTCCTCAGAGAATATGGTCACATTCATTTTCTACGTGGCACTGCTTTTTTGAATTTCTTCTGTGAGTTGACATGCATGAACACGAGCATTCCCTATGAAATTTTCCCATCTTCTGTGTCATGCTTCTATGCATGACACAGAAGTGCATGAGTGCATGCTTCTGCATGCACTCATACACAGACCACAGATTTGGCAGAAACAATCCCAATTATCAAACAGCAACCCCATCACATCTTCTTCTCCTGTCATGCACAAAATTATTTTTTGAACCAGTCAGTGACTTTGGGGGCTTCTTCAGAGAAATAAGTGTGGCTTTAATTCAACAAAAAAGCTCCCAGAATGACGTCAGCCGGAAGGAATGCCAACGCAGACACATGATGCGATTTTGTTTTTGTTTTTGTTTGGTTTTGGTTTTATTGTTGTTGTTGCTGTTTTTGAGACAGAGTCTCAGTCTGTTGCCCGGCTGGAGTGCAGTGGCGCAATCTCGGCTCACTGCAACCTCCACCTCCTTAGTGCTGCCTTTGTTGTTGCTGCTGTAGTGCACGGCCACTTCATTCATGTGAATTTTCCAACAAATGCATAGGGCCAAATGGAAAACAACAAACTTTACTGATAACACCCTGAGGTTCGCTTTTTGAAGACTTGACCACACCTAATTGCAAACCTGCCATGGTTTGGGGATTCAATTAAATATTAGTGATTTTAGAATTAAAGGTTTCGACTTTAGAAATTTTGATCTTCCAGGATTTCAATATTCAGGAGAATGACATTTGGAATTTTATCTTTCAAGATTATGATTGGTAACCAATCTGGTGGCCACCATATTGGATGGTGCAACTCTAACAAGAGCTTTAGAAGAAAACGATTAGAATGTAAGAGGGGAAATAAGAAACAAGCTAAAGACATGAATCTTCAGATTAAAAGAGCCCACCATGCTCGTGAAAATAGACACATATTTAGAAATATAGTAGTGAACTTTCAGAACAAATTAAAAAGAAAACTCTAAAAGCTTCCAGAGAAGAGAGAAAGAAAGAGAGAAAAGGAAGGAAGGAAGGGAGGAAGGAAAGGTTATCAACATAGAAATGAGAATCAAATTGCGATCAAAGCTATCATTAGCAACACTAAACGCTAGAAGAAAAGGGCTGGTGGGAGAAATTTCTGAGAATACGTTATTTTGGATCAGGAATTCTTTAATCAGACAAATTATCATTCAATTTTGAGGTGAAAATAAAACTTGGACATGGAACTACTCAGTTCATCCTGAGGTCCTTCGTAACGATCTTTGCAAAAACCTGTCTCCCGTAGTCAGGCTTAGTCCAGAACCAAGATTGACTTCTACAGCATGAAATACTCCACGGGCCAAAAAGTATCTCCAGATTCTGAGAGGTGTTACTTTAGACCACTCCAGGCCCTGAGAAGTAGCCTAACTCCTCCCTGACTCAATACAGCCAAAATTCACCTCCAACATGTAAGGGGTGAGAGGACCGAGAAGATAGTGCCTGGAAGAACTGCAGAAGCTCTGAGCCTCCCAGGCCAATTGTCTACTGAATTCGGGGGACTTTCTGTAGCTCCCACCACAGCCTGTTCTTCTACTTGAATACCTCTAACCATAGGTTGCTCACTACTCCAGGGCAGCCCATTCTGTTGATCATTAAGCAGCTGTGGCTGTTGGAATACCTTTTATGATGAGCTAAAAAATGTCTCTCCCTATATCTTAGGAAATAAAGAATCATATAATGAGGAGGAAAATCACAGAGAACTTTGATTCAGTTTCCTCATTTTAAAGATGACTAAGTGGAGGTCCAGAGAGGGATAGGGACATCCCAAGGTCACACAGCACAACTGTGGTCCAGCTGACACTACTGGTATTTGAGCCCTGGCTGGCCAGTGGCCTTGCAACATGAGGAGTTTTCCTGGTGATCTGGTCGGGGGGTACCTTTCAGTGTCACGTGTCTCTGTGCTGTGGCGCACAGGTTGACTTTATAAGGTGTTCTGAAAGCGATCAGGGGGTTTACAACAGTTCCCAGGAGACACTGCCCCAGCTTGCTGCTGTTTGTTCTCCCTCCCCTTTAAAAGGCTCGGCACAGGGCCCAAGAAGTAGCCATAACTCCTCCCTGAGTCAATAAAGCCAAAATTCACCTCCAACATGTAAGGGGTGAGAGGAGAGAGAAGATAGTGCCTGGAAGAACTGCAGAAGCTTGAGCCTCCCAGGCCGATTGTCCAGCCCTGTGCTGGCCATTCTGTTTCATCCTATCATCCCATATCAACCCAAAAGAGAGCAGATATGATTATTATTATCATCATCATCGTCATCATCATCATCTCCATTTTAGAGCTAAGACTCCAATCAGTGAAGTGGCTTGTCCAAATCTTCAGCATGACAATAACAACATCCTACAGTGTGTAAGACCATGTGAGTCATCTTCAAACCAGAACCCTTTTGGGAGTAATTCAATTTAGAAGACAAAAAGGCAGCCCAGTAAATAATATTAATAACAAATAAGGTAGAAGCTTTAGGGAGTCCTGAAACCCCTTTTTCCTGCTCAAATAAGAAGCTGCTAAAAGGAAGGAGATTATACAACAAACAGTCCTCAAACAATCAACAGCTCCCACAGGCCTGCAGGAATCTGGGTTAAGACACCACCCTTTACTTACCACAAACAGGCCTGACCTGGTTCAAGGTTTCCCTGGGAAACTGTTACCAAAACTACCGGACTGATAATAAATAGCACAGCTAGGGCAGGCCAGATAACCACCAGGACAACAGCGCTGTGGGTCATACCTTGGCATCATGTGTCTGAAGGTACTTTTACTTGAGAGATTTTTACAAAAGCAGAAAGTGGGTGTTAAGGGTGTGGGAGATCCATCTGCGTCTATATGGCTTGCCTGGACTCAGAGAAACACCAAGAGCATGACCATCACGGACAGCAACACTGTGCTGGCCATTCTGTTTCATCCTATCATCCCAAATCAATCCAAAAGAGCAGATATTATTATTATTATCTCCATTTTACAGCTAAGACTCTAAGCAGTGAAGTGGCTTGTCCAAATATTCGGCGTGACATAACAACAACTTGCAATGTGTAAGACCATGTGAGTCATCTACAAACCAGAACCCTTTTGAGAGTAGAGGAGGCATTAGTAATAATTCTTCTGGGATGACAGGCATACTTTGGGGCCATCCTGAACTCACCAGGAAGTGTGGTCCCAGAACCACGAGCCAGGCATGGGTCTAAGTGCTTCGCGTGGACTAAGCTCATCTTATCCTCATCTACCCTTATCCCCATTTCACAGATAGGAAAGTCAAGCCACACAGCTGTGAAGTGGTAGACCCTAGATCCAGGATTTGAACCTGAGCAGCCTCACTCCAGGTCCTTACCACTATGCCTTGCTGCCTCTCCAGGAGCTGGGATGTTCACTCAAATATGCTGACCCCCAACACTGTGCACTGCACACACCCCCAGTGTCTCCGCTCTAAAGTCCTCGCTCAAAGAACCTCTACCTGACAATGCAATGGTATCGCCTGCCAATTCCAAATCCTTAACTTAATACAGGGCTGGGAACTGGCCAAAAAAAAAGGAGAAAGGAAGAAGAATCCTATGGACTCCAGGCAGGGTCATTTCCCAACAAGATCAGAAACACCCCGTTCTATCTTCTCCTTTGACAGTTTCCAGAAAACTGCAACACTATCACATCTTTTGGGAAGCGACTCCTTCTTTTGTACACCTATTTAACACACAATTCTGGAGAGATGACCTTGCCCCTGAAACTCCCCAAGAGACAACCAGTGGGAACTGCATCCTTGAACCCCCTTGACCTCTAGCTGCCCTGTGGGCTCAGCCAATGGGAGGCACACAGGGAAGTCAAAGGATGAGTGGCTGGTGAGGTTGGGGTATTCGTTCCTCTGCTCTCTCCAGGCCCCAGCTCCTTCTAGGCCGTGCTTCCCTCTCCTGGTCTGCTCAGGCCGGAGGGTTATAATAACTCCTGCAGTCCTGCGCTGTCCCATCTGATGCTGCCTTTGTAAACTGTATCTTTACTAAAAATCCCAATCTAAACACATCAACTACTACCTGCCGGACCCTGTTTCCTGACAGTCTAGTAAGGAAGCCCACAAGCAAGTAGATAACTCAGACAACTCAATCAAAAAATATTTTGAACATGAACTATTTGCCAGGCAGTACACTGAAGGCTGGGGATATACAATAATGAGAAATAGACACAGTCCCTGTCCTCATGGAGCTGACACTCTGATGGGAGAGACAATGAAATCCCAGAAATGGGTGCAAAAGGACAGCTGGAAGTGCTCTGTGGGGGCAGTGCAGGATGCCCAAAGAGGTGACCTGGAAGGCCACTGGCCTGGCCAGGGAAGTCAGGAAGGCATAAGTGACACCGTGGAAGCATTGTGCAGGACCATCGGAGGAGGCGGAGACAGAAAAGCCTTGGCACCTAACTCCGCCCAACAACAAAGGCCAAGAGGAAGGAAGTGCAGCCCGAACAAAGCAACAGGTGCATGAAGAAGCAAAGGAAGAAGCCTGGGAGGGAGCAGAGCTCAAGAAGCAGGCTCAGCCCTGGGGTGTGGGGATGTCATGGACGAGGGGGCTGCAGAGCAAGGCAGGGATGGGATCTGGAAGGCCCCTACCTGCCATTCCAAGGCCTTTGAATCTTACTTGGACCTATGTCTCTAAATCTTAGCCATGAAGTTCCTCCTCACATCAAACTCAGTCTTATAGTCAACAGTTGCAGTGGGAATTCTCCCAGATCCACAACTGGATGTTGTCTCGGCTGCGTTTGGAGCAGCAGCTTCCCCGTTACCTTTGACCTTAGAGGATGCATGCTGAGAATCGGGCTTTGGGGTCTGCCTGTCTGGGTTTAGATTCTGTCGTGCATTTGCCAGCTGGCTCAGCCTTGGGAAAGTCAACTTCTAGGTGACCCAGATTACTTCTCCATAATAAGGTATATTCATATGGATAATAGGAGACCTTTTTGAATGTGATTAAATTCATGGAATGCTAAGGACGCTGCTTGGCACAGAAAAAGGGCTCAGTAAGTGTGAGCTATTATGATCACCACTATGGAACCCCGTAGACATGGAAAAAAATCTCACCCTCAAAATGTCTCCTCACACAGAGATGCTCACAGAAAGTCATGCAGAGGTTATTAAATATTTGATAAGGACCACTGTCTGATATTCAGAAGCCCGATCATCTTTTAAGCCCTGAGCAATCTAATTAGTGATTATTTTCAAAGCCAGTCAACCCTAAGTCTCCCCTGCTGCCTCTTAAACAGGAGGTATTTCTGCTGGCCCAGGCCCCCGCAGAAATTGTGTCTCCAAGTACAAGAGCTCATGGGATGTTCTTGGGAATGATTCAGTAACAAAACGGCATTTTGTGCCAGCAGATGTTTTGCAATAATTAAGTGTGGTCCCTGAACATAAAAATCAGAGCTGCTGAAAATAAAAATCTTGAGAGTATCTGCAATTTCTGGGACAGCTGCTCCCTCTGGGTACAGAGGAGAGGGGAAATGATGTTCTTACCAGAATGCTGGCTGGAAAGAATAATAGATTAGATCCAGAAAACCTGGGTTTGAGTTCTGTGTTACTCAGCATATTTATTGAACACAGAGTATATGCTGGGGGTGCTGGGTACATCAGAGAGGCGATGCTGGGACATTTGAGTCATGCATCTTGAGTCCAGTCACGATTTTGCCTCTTGCTACCCGAGTGACCTTAGCCAAGTTACTTAGCTCTGTAAGCCTCCATTTTCATGTCTGTAACATGGGAAGGGGCCTAGGGCAGAACCTTGAGCCATACCTTAATTCCTGAAAATAACAGCAAAACAGGGCCCGCAATACTGAGGACAAGCCTCCAGAGATACAGAATGAAAACCAGGAGATGGTAACAGGAAAAAGATTGTTTGCAGAAAAAAAAGAACGGTTCATGGCCACAAAGAGGTCTTGGGGGTAAGGCTTGAGAAGCCAACACTGGATCTCTGCACAGGAAGGTTCCATCCTGCAGCCGCCTCCCCACCGCCCCCTCTCCCCACACCAGGTGTGTGTGAGTCCGTCCTCACACTACTATGAAGATACCTTAGACTGGGTAATTTACACAGGTTTAATTAATTTAGTTCGACGTGACTGAGGAGGCCTCAGGAAACTGACAACCATGGCAGAAGGCACCTCTTCACAAGGTGACAGGAGAGAGAATGAGTGCCAGGCAAAGAGGGAAGCCCCCTTATAAAACCATCAGATCTTGTTGGAACTCGATCACTATCAGGAGTACAGCATGGGGAAAACCGCCCCCATGATTCAATTATCTCCACCTGGTCCTGCCCTGGACACGTGGGGACAATTACAATTCAAGGTGAGATTTGGGTGAGGACACAGAGTCAAACCACATCAAGGGTGGTTCAGCAGCCTGACATTTCCAGAATCCTTCACACTTTCTCATTTCTACCTGTAGTAGGATGAAATAGGACCTTACCAAGAAATCAGTTCTTAACGCCTGGAATCTGTGACTGTTACCTCAAATGAAAAAGCAGTCTTTGCAGTTAAGGATCTTGAGATGGCAAAGATTATCCTAAATTATCTGAGTGGGCCTTTGTTATGAGCTATATTGTATCCCCCCTAAAATTTATATGTTGACATCCTAGCCCCCGAAATTGCTGACCAGGGAAAGAATACAGAAAAGCTAACTCACAGTGCGACAGTGTTTGGAAATAAGGAGGTCCTTAAAGAGATCATTAAAATGACATCCTGAGGGTGGGCTCTGACCCAACATGACTGGTGTCCTTATAAGAAGAGATTAGGACACAGGGACAGACAGAAGGAAGACCACGTGAAGATACAGGGGGAAGATGGCCATCTACAGCCAAGGAGAGCAGCCTCAGAAAAGACCAACACTGCTGACACTTTGACCTCAGACTTCCAGCCCCAGACCCCAGAACTGTGAGATAACAAATTTCTGTTGTTTAAGCCCCTAGTCTGTAGTATTTGTTATGGCAGCCGCAGCAGACTAATACAGCCCTAAGGGCAATCACAAGTGCATTGACAATAAGGAGGCAGAGGGAGACTTGACACAGGCACACTGCAGATGAGGAGGCAATGTCACTGATATGGTTTGGCTCTGGGTCCCCACCCAAATCTCATCTCAAATTGTAATCCCCACGTGTCAAGGGAGGGACCAGGTGAGAGGTAATTGGATCACCGGGCGGTTTCCCCCATGCTGTTCACATGAGTGAGAACATGCATCTTGAGTCCAGTCACGATTTTGCCTCTTGTTACCCGAGTGATCCTAGGCAAGCTACTGAGTGAGTTCTCATGAGAGCTGATGGCTTTAGAAGGCAGTACTCCCTGCTCTTACTCACTATCTCTCGCCTGCTCCCATGAAAGATGTGCCTTCTTCCCTTTCCACCATGATTGTAAGTTTCCTGAGGCCTCCTCAGCCATGAGGAACTGTGTGTCAATTAAACCTCTTTCCTTTATGAATTACCAAGTCTCAGGCAGCTCTTTATACCAGTGTGAAAACAAACTAATACAGTGACCATGGGGGCAGAGATCAGAGGGTTGCCGTCACAGGTCAGGAACTAGGACAGCCATTAGAGGCTAGAAGAGGCAAGAAACGGATTCTCCCCTTGAACCTCCAGAGAGAATGCAGCCCCACTGATACCTTGATTTTGGGCATCCGGCTTCCAGAACCTTGAAAGAATGCGTTTCTGTTGTAAGCCACTAAGTCTGTGGTCATTCGTAACAGCAGTCACACACACGAAAGTACACTACCTAATTTTAAAATATGAGGCGTCATTTATAGGGCTCCGGTGCAGTACTAGGAAGTAGGGTTATGGAGTAACACAGATAAAGAAAGCATCAGGTGACCTCAGGAACATAATACCTTAGCCATCTAGCATCTTTGACACAAATTACAGGGCACAGGCAGGTGATCATGATCCTTTTGGAATATTAGTTCACAAGTGTTCCTTAAGGATCCCAAGGATTGTCCTAGGTAGTGGAGCAGAGGACAGTTGTGAGACAGTATCGTAGGGGATTTTTAAACTTCCTTGTACTCCCTGGAAGTTCTCAATTTTCTACAGCGAGTATAACCATAATGATTAGTATTGATCACAGTATGGGTAGACTTCTGTGCTCTTGTTTGTTCTTAATCCTCAGAACTGCTCACTTTATTTCCATTTTATGGATGGGGAGAAGGAAAAGTAATTTGTCCCAGGTCACAAAGATAAGAGGAAAATCCTGTTTCGAAACCCAGGAAGACTGGCTCCAGAATCAGAACTCTTTGCCTCTATGTATTCTGTGACTGAGAAAACAAAAACCGTGCTTTAGAAGGCAGCTGTGTGAGGTTTCTCCTCTTCTGTCAGTAAGACTGTGGTAAGCATACTAGAATAAAGGCACTTAAATCATGACATGAGAGATTCAGGTTAGCCAAAAGAATGCAGTTCTTAGTAGAAAAGCACCAGAAATTGCTGACCGGGGAAAGAATACAGAAAAGCTAACTCTGGATTTATTTAAAAATAGGAAGGTAGTTTCATCTGTCTAAGTGACTCTCCCGAGGACTTGGAAGCCCAGATTGTCTAACCACTGCCATCTGGCAGCTCTTGCTGCTGGAGAGAGGCCTTTTTTGGAAACACCCAAGACCCATAATTGTGCTTCCTCAGGAGTCCAGCAATAGGGACTTGGGCAGAAAAGGGAAGCGGGCACAGGAGCCATCTCGTATGTTCTGTAAACCACACCACTGCATCTTCCCCAATTCAGATGGCCCTTGCCAGAACCAGCATTCCAATATCCTAATTCACCCATCTACCAGGCACCGGGTTCATAAAAAAACATACTAATGACCTAGGTTTAAAATATTCTCTCTCACACACACATACACTACTGAGAGCAAATGTCATTTAAAAAAATCATCCTATGGAACAGCCGTGTTAAAATTCCCCACTATGATTGTGGGTAAACTCTCAGTTTTACCATTCATTGCTATATATATTGTAAGGTGATATTAGCAGGTGCACATAACTTTTTTTTTTTTGAGATGGAGTCTCACATCCCTGATCAATTCTAATTTTTTTTTTTTTGAGACAGAGTCTTGCTCTGTTGCCCAGGCTGGAGTGCAATGGTGCCATCTCTGCTCACCGCAACCTCCGCCTCCCAGGTTCAAGCAATTCTCCTGCCTCAGCTTCCCGAGTAGCTGGGAAGGCATGTGCCACCATTCCCTGCTAATTTTGCACTTTTAGAAGAGACGGGGTTTCACCATGTTGGCCAGGCTAGTCTCGAACTCTTTACCTCAGGTGATCCACCTGCCTCGACCTCCCAAAAGTGCTGATATTACAGGCGTGAGCCACCATGCCCGGCCTGCACATAAATTTTTTATTCATATCTTCCAGATAGTATATCTTTCAGGTGGATTGAGCCTGTTATGGTTATTATTATGAAACGTTTCTCTTTATATCTAGTAATGTCTTTTACCTTAAGGTCCATTTTGTTTTATATTTTTTAAGTGACACCAGCTTTCTTTTGATTAGTGTTTACAATGATATCTCTCTTCTCCCCTTTTACTGTAAATCTGCCTGTATCTCATATTTAAGGGATATCTCTTGTAAGATCATGTGTTGGATTTTTTTGTTACTGAGAACATCTAGTCTATTTACATATAATTATTGATATATCCGGGTTTATATCAACTATATTACTATTTGTTTTCTATTTGTCAAAACTATTTTATGTTGCCTATTTTATCTTTTCTTGTCTTCTTTTTGATTAATCAACTATTTTTATTATAATTATCCCTCTAGTAGCTTTTTAATTACACATTTTTCACCCTTCTATTAGTGGTTACCATAGAGATAATGACACACATGCTTGGCTTATTACAGTCTAATATAAATTACTACTTTTACTGCTTTGCGGCCATTCAAGGCATTTATAACACTACCTCCATTTACTTTCATCTGCCTTTGTGCTACTGTAGTTATGTATTTTAATTCTACATACATTTGAAACAACTTTATTAAGGTGTCTCTTACATATCATAATACCCATCTCAAGTGTACAAGTCAACGATGTTTAATACATTTTACCAGGTGGTACAACTATCACCAAAAATTTATTTTATAGAAATTTACCCCCCAACGAAATCCTTCATGTCCATTTACAGTTAATCTCCATTCCCATTTCTAGAATTGAAGACTTTGAAGCTGGGCTTTAATGTTTTCTGAGGGATGCTCTATTTTCAATTCACTCTAACTCCTAAAACATAGCCATTTCAGGACGCTAACTGGAATTACCAGGGACCTTCCTCTCTAGCAGACCCTGATTTCAGTATTTGTCTGCCCAGAACCATAAGACTTCCAAAATTCCGGCTTTGTTTCCCTGTTTTGTTTTGTTTTGACTATTGAGTTCTGTTCAACTTCTTAACTCTTAGCCTCACACAGGTTGCAACTGTCAAATGCCTTAAAAGAGAAGACACAGCAGAAAATTGGACTAACATCATTGGATTTCTCCTCCCTCTGGATGCTGCCTCCCTAAGTTCTGGCTGCCTTGGTAGCTCTTTGATGTTCTCAAACACATGAGTTTGGTTGTTGCTGTTGGTGGTGGTGGTGAGAGGGTGGTGGGTTTGGTTTGTTTTATTTGGGGCCAGTTTTTCTACTTGTTGTCCGTAGGAAAATTTTTCTGCAACAAGTTTCCATTAACAGAAAGAAAATCTGAAACACAGTTGTGCTTGCTCTAAAGTGCTACTTACTGCTGAAACTTCAGAATAAAGAACCCCCAGGAGAGGATGCTTCCTGGGACAGAATCCACCAATCCCACTTGTTTTACATAGGCACTTGCCAAAACATCACCACCTGTGACTTGACTTGCCAACGTTTGGGTTGCCGATGTGAGAGGTAAGCAGACAGGAGGCCTGTCCAACCTAAATGTGAGTCATAGCATGGGAGACCACATGTAGCTGAGGACCACAGGCTTCCTGATGTTCCCTATTCATCTCCGGCACACAGTAGATTCTCAATAAACGTTTGATAAAGAGAAGGGAACTGTTTGAAAGAGTGTGTGAGCAGGTATAAAAGAGACCAATCTTTCCTATGTAGTAGTCATTGATGACGCAGATATTCCCCCCTACTTTTTTTTTTTTTTGAGATGGAGTCTTGCTCTGTCACCCAGAGTGCAGTGGTGCGATCTTGGCTCGGTGCAACCTCCACCTCCCAGGTTCAAGTAATTCTTTCCCCCTCAGCCTCCTGAGTAGCTGGGATCATAGGCATACGCTATCATGCCTGGCTAATTTTTGTATTTTTAGTAGAAACGGGTTTCACCATGTTGGCTAAGCTGGTCTCGAACGCCTGACCTCAGGTGATCCACCCACTTCTGCCTCCCAAAGTACCGGGATTAAAGGTGTGAGCCACCACGCCCGGCCAAGATTTTTCCCATTTAATATTATCGATGCATTTCAGACCTTTTAGGTATAAATATAATGCATATTCTTTGGATATTTCAATTAAGAATCTTTGCAACAACTCACTGTAAGTTTTTAAAAAATGGAACCCAAGTAATGTCTCAGTAAGGGTAGCAGCAGAAATTTCTTTCAACCCCAATCATATACAAGGCACTACATATTTTTTTCCTATTAATTTTCCAGTTCACAAATCTCTTCTGTTGTGTCTAACCTGTATATTGAGTTAATTTCAGTTATAGTTTTTTTTCAGTTCTAGAGTTGTCATTCTTTTTTATGTATTCTACTTCTCTGGTAAATTATCTGATATGTATATATGTCATCAGAAAACTAGAACTGAAGAGAGAAGGTTCAAATATACACAATCAAAAATGATAAAGGTAACATTACAACTGACACCACAGAAGGACACAAGATCATCAGAGACTACTATGAGCATCTCTATGCACACGAACTAGAAAACCTAGAAGAAATGCATAAATTCGTAGAAACATACAACCTCCCAAGACTGAACCAGAAATAAATAGAAATACTGAACAGACCAATAACAAGTGTGAAATTAAATCAGTAATCAAAAAATAAAATCTCCCAACAGAAAAACTCCCAGGAGCACATGGATTCACAGCTGAATTCTATCAGCTGTACAAAGAAGAACCAGTACCAATCCTACTGAAACTCTTCCAAAAGGAGGAGGAGGGAATCCTCCTAACTCATTCTATGAAGCCAGGAACACCGTGACACCAAAGCCATGTAAGGATGCAACAAAAAAAAAGAAAACTACAGGCCAGTATCCATGATATAGTTTGGACGTTGTTCCCTCTAAATCTCATGTTGAATTTTAATCCCCATCGTTGGAAGTGGGACCTGGTGGGAGGCGATTAGATCACGGGGCCAGATTTCTCATGAATGGTACAGCACCATCCTCTTGGTGCTATCCTCAGTATAGTGAGTGAGTTCTCATGATATCTGGTTGTTAAAAAGTGTGAGGCACCTCCCCCACCACCCTCTTGCTCCCACTCTCATCATGTTTTGTGCCAGCTCTTTCTTTGCCTTCTGCCATAAGTGAAAGCTCCCTGAGGCCTCCCCAGAAGCTAAGCAGATGCCAGCACCATGCTTATACAGCCTGCGGACTATGAGCCAATTACATCTCTTTTCTTTATAAATTACCCAGTCTATTTGTTCATAACAATACAAGAACAGCCTAAAACAGGAGTGGGGCATTGCTATAAACATATCCGGAAATGTGGAAGTGACTTTGGAACTGAGTAATGGGCAGAGATTGGAAGAGTTTGGAGGGTTCAGAAGAAGACAGAAAGATGAGGGAAAATTTGGAACTCCTTAGAGACTGGTTAAATGGTTGTGACCAAAATGCTGATAGTGATGTGGACAATTAGGTCCAGGGTGACAAGATCTCAGATGGAAATGAAGAACTTATTGGGAACTTGAGCAAAGGTCACTCTTATTATGCCTCAGAAAAGAAACTGTGCTCATGCCCTAAGGATCTGTGAAGTTTTAACTGAAGAGTGATGACTTAGAGTATCTGGTAGAAAAAAATTCTAAGCAGCAAAGCATTCAAAATGTGGCCTACACTCAGATGCAGGAGCGAAGAAATGACTTAAAGCTAGAACTTTTTATTCAAATGGGAAGCAGAACATAAAAGTTTTAAAAATTTGCAGCCTGGCTAAATGGCAGAGAAATACAAAGCAGGATCAGAAGAGGAATATAAAGGAGCTGTGGAGCAACCACTTGTTAGAGATATTAGCATGACTAAAAGAGAGCTAGGTGCTGATAGCCAAGACAATGGGGAAAGGCCTGGAAGGCTCTCCAAAGATCTGCAAGGCAGCCTGGAAATCACAAGCCAGAGGCCTAGGAGGAAAGAATGGCTTTGTGGGCAAGGCCTGGGGCTCCAATGCCCTGTGCCACACCAAGAGGATACTCCCCATATCCCTCCTGTTCCAGCTGTAGCTGTTGCTCAAAGGACCCCAAGTACAGCTCATGCTACAGAGGGTGCAAACCATAGGCCTTAGCAATTTCCACATGGTGTTAAGCCTGTAGGCACACAGTGTGCAAGAGTGAAGGAGGTTTTGGCATCCTCCACCCAGATTTCAAAGGATGTATGGAAAATCCTGGGTGTTCAGGCAGAAGCCTGCTGTAGGGGTAGTCCCCTTCCCACAGCTCCACTAGGCAGTTCCCAAGTGGGGATTCTGTGTGAGAGCTCCAATCCCGTACTTTACCTCTCCACTGCCCTAGTAAAGATTATCTGTGAGGGTTCCACCCCTGCAGCAGACCTCTGCCTGGACACCGAGGATTTGAACTGGAAGTTCTACCTAGAGAAATCAGGAATGAAAAAAATAAAAATAAAAAGCATCCAAACTGGAAAAGAGGAAGTCAAATTATCTTTGTTCACAAATAATATATTCTTACACCTAGAAAACCCTAAAGATTCCTCCAAAAGACTCCTAGATTTGATAAGTGACTTCAGTAAAATTTCAGGGTAAAAAAATCAATGTACAAAACTTAGTAGCATTTTTATACACCAGTAATGATCAAGCAGAGAACCAAATCAAGAACTCATTCCCATTTATAATACCTAAAAAGAAAATGCCTAGAATACATTTAACCAAGGAGCTGAACAATCTATATAAGGAGAACCACAAAACACTGATGAAAGAAATCATAGATGACACAAACAGAAAAAACCTTCCACGCTCGTGGATTGGAAGAATCAATATTGTTAAAATGACCATACTGCCCAAAGCAATATACAGATTCAATGCAATTTCTATTAAATTGTCAACATCATTTTTCATATTTCAATTCAAAAAAAAATCCTGAAATTCATATAGAACCAAAAAAGAGTCTGAATAGCCAAAGCACTCCTAAGCAAAAATAACAAAACTGGAGACATCATATTACCTGACTTTGAATTATACTACAATTATACTACAAGTTTACAACAGCATGGTAGTGGCATAAAAATAGGTCAATTGAACAGAATACAGAGCCCAGAAATACAGCCACATACCTACAACCAGCTGATCTTTAACAAAGTCAACAAAAATATACACTGAGGAAAGATAGCCTATTCAATAAATGGTGCTAGGAAAATTGGATAGCCATTATACAGAATAAAACTGGACCCATATCTCTCACATCTCTCACTATACACAAAAATTAACTCAAGATGGATTAAAGACTTAAATATAAGACCTGAAACTCTAAAAATCCTTGAAGAAAACCTAGGAATAACTCTTCTGGACATTGGTGTAGGCCAAAGAACTTATGACTAAGTCCTCAAAAGCAAATGCAACAAAAACAAAACTAAACAAATGAGACTTAATTAAACTAAAAGCTTCTGCACAGCAAAAGAAATAACCAACAGAGTAAACAGACAACCTACACAATGGGAGAAAATATTTGCAAACTATACCTCTGACAAAGTACTAATATCCAGGATCTACAAGGAACTCAAACAACTCATCAAGGAAAACAACAAATAACACCATTAAAAAGTGGGCAGAGGACAGCTGGGCACGGTGGCTCATGCCTGTAATCCGAGCACTTTGGGAGGCCAAGGCAGGTGGATCGTGAGGTCAGGAGTTCAAGACCAGCCTGACCAAAATGGTGAAACCCCATCTCTACTAAAAATACAAAAAATTAGCCTGGTGTGGTGGCGGGCACCTGTAATTCCAGCTACTCAGGAGGCCAAGGCAGGAGAATCACTTGAACCTGGGAGGTGGAGGTAGCGGTGAGCCGAGATCATACCACTGTACTCCAGCCTGGGCAACAGAGCGAGACTCTATCTCAGAAAAAAAAAAAAAAAAAAAGTGGGCAAAAGACATGAATTGACATTTTTCAAAAGAAGATATACAAGTGGCCAACAAACATATGTAAAAATGCTCAACATCACTAATCATCAGAGAAATGAAAATTAAAATCACAATGAGATACCATCTTGCACAGCTGTAATGGCTTGATCCAGCAATCCCACTACTGGCTATATATCCAAAGGAAAAGAAATTATTTTATAAAAAGACACCTGCCCTAGTATGTTCATCACAGCCCTATTCGCAATAGCAAAGTCACGAAATCGACATAACCTAAATCTGTACACATATACACACACCGTGGAATACTACTCAACGATTAAAAAGGATGAAATCATATCTTTTGCAGCAACAAGAATAGAGCTGGAGGCCATTATCCTAAGTGAAATAATTCAGAAACAGAAAGTCAAATAGTACATGTTCTCACTTACAAGTGGAGCTAAACAATGGGTACACGTGGACATACACAGTGGAAAAACAGACCTTGGAGACTCCAAAAGGTGGAAGAGTTGCAGGGAGGTAAGGGCTGAAAGATTACCTATTGAGTACAATGTTCACTATCCAAGTGATGGGTACATTAAAAGCTCAGACTTCACCACTACACAATATATCCATATAGCAAAACTGCACTTGTAGGCCAGGCATGGTGGCTCATGCCAATAATCCCAGCACTTTGAGAAGGCGAGGCAGGCAGATCACCTGAGGTCGGGAGTTCGAGACCAGCCTGACCAACATGGAGAAACCCTGTCTCTATTAATATACAAAAAAAATTAGCCAGGCATAGTGGCGTATGCCTGTAATCCCAGGTACTCAGGAGGCTGAGGCACGAGAATCGCTTGAACCTGGGGGAGGCAGAGGTTGTGGTGAGCCGAGATTGCACCATTGCACTCCAGCCTGGTCAACAAGAGCGAAACTCCATCTCAACAAAAAAACTGCACTTGTACCCCCAAAAATCTATAAAAATAAAAATTTAAAAAGGAAACTAGAATATACAGTATAAATACTAGGATAAGATACACATACCAGATATGTAATGATATATACAAATCATATAATACTGTGTATTCTAGTTTTCTGATGATATATGTATATTAAATAATTTCTCTGACTGTATACACACACACACACACGAATGTAAAAGTAATTATCCCCATTCTAGAAACGGGAAATCTGTGACTCAGAGGTGTGAAGTGGCTTGCCCAGTCAGTAGCGACTTTGTCAGCTACTAAATTCAAACCAAACTACGAAGTTCATGTTCCATCTACTACCCCATGCTGTAAACTGTAATATTTACAGCATGAATTGTCTTAATTCAAGGTGCAACTACACATGTGTTTGTGGCTTATAGGCCAGTGCTGGAGCTCTCTGCTGGAAATGTAACCTCCCAAGAGTGAGCTGGAGATAGGTGGCCAGCTCTCCAACTTCTTCACTCCCACACTTCTAAGCCATAACATGGCATCCCAAAGGCCAGGTTCTTGGAAAACAGCCAACGTTCTGTTAAGTAGGATGGTGACAGCACAGGACAGCAGTCAACATCACAGGCTCTGTTGACAGATTGCGTGGGTTTGAATCCCAGTTTCTGCCCTTCCCAGTTGTGTCACCTTACACAAGTCTCTTGCATCACTTTCTGCATCATAAAATGAGAATTAAAACAGTTCAGCTTGTTGGAAAGATTGGATAACAGAATATATTTAAAATGCTTAGTAAGTACTGAAGGCTTATTATTATTATTATTATTATTATTATTATTAGATATGGAGTTTCGCTCTTGCTGCCCAGGCTGGAGTGCAATGGCGCCATCTTGGCTCACTGCAACCTCTGCCTCCCGGGTTCATGCGATTCTCCTGCCTCAGCCTCCTGAGTAGCTGGGATTACAGGCATCCATCACCATGCCTGGCTAATGTTTCTATAATAGAGACAGGGTTTCACCATGTTGATCAGGCTGGTCTTGAACTCCTGACCTCAGGTGCTACACCTGCCTCGGCCTCCCAAGGTGCTGGCATGAGCCACCACACCCGGTCCTGAAGGCTTATTATTATGCTAATTCAATTTCATTTCATCTCACAGTAAAAACACTCATTGAACCTGCACTGGGATTAGGGATTAGATCGATTAGATTGATGAGTAAGACCCAGTTTCCACCTTCAAAGAGCTCTTGGTCACTCAGAGGAGACAGGCAAGTAAACGATCCAAGTAAATAGAATGAATTTTACCCAAGGAATAAATACAGTGCCTGTGAGCCCAGTGGTCAGAGGAACCCCTTCCAACGTTGGGTCTTAAAGGATAGAAGGGGTTTCAATAGGCAGAGAGAAAGAGAAAGAGAAACAGCAAACATAGTCATAGTCACATGAAACTGCCTATCTGGAAAGACCAGTGAGATTCTAGCAGGAGGGGAAAGTAGGATTTGGAGAGAGAGAACCTGTTCTCCACCAATCCCATCTCCTCTTGGGCATCAGTGAAGGAGATTTTCTAGCTGTGTCTTTTGCCCATGTTCATTTCTTCTGCTTATAGGAATTTCATAGACTTTGGCAAAAGCACAATGACATTAAGTTTACAGGTAAGGATCTGCCTCTAGAGAGTGGCAGGCTTATCTACGCTTATGGCCTTTTCCAGGCATCTCTTTCCAGACGCTTCCTTGGGGAGTACCGTCTCAGGGTGGCGGCTTTTCACACACCCCCAGTGTCCCAGTGGAGGCTCACAGAAAATCTGAGGCACACTTTGTCCTTGAGGAAACTCAACCTCACTTTACCCTTTGTTGCAATTCATCTGGCAGAGAGGCAACTGTTGTTTTCGCTCCTGTGAGTCTGGTGATCATTCACTGCTGTTTCTTTTATATTTTCTTTTATATTTTATGCATCTACTCTATACTAGTTCCCAGAGAGAGAAATATCTATGTTATTTAAAAGGACTGGTACAGGCTATTTCCATTCATCCAAAGGCATGGAGGTATTCTTGGTAATCTTGTCTTTCTTTTCTTGACTTCAGGCTGGCTTTCTTTTCTCATCCAACACATCTTTTGTCTCTGATGGTCTTCTTTAAGGATTCATCCATCCATTCATTCATTTCCAAAAAGTAATAAGGACATCAGCTTTAGAGACAGACAGCCCTGGGTTAGAATACTAACCTGTCGCTAACCAGATATGTGGCTTAGGAAAGTTAGTCTGCCTTTCTGAACCTCAGGCAACTTACTGGGTCATGATTTCAATCAAATGAGCACAGTGCCTTCATGACCAGTGCCTGCCACATAGCAAGTACTCGATGAATGATTTGCTATTGTTCTCACCATTAAAATGATCATTCAGCAAATATTAGCCTGTCAGCTTTATGAGGGCTGGATTTGGGTTTGTTCTGTCCATAGCTATGCCCACAAGGTCTAGAACTAAGCCAGGCACAAAGCAAAGGTTCAGTAAACATTTGTCCAATGAATGAAGGACCACTAACTTTGTACCAGACCCTACCAGACTTGATGAATTTTTTTTTTTTTTAATGGAGTTTCACTCTTATTGCCCAGGCTGGAGTGCAATGGTGGGATCTCGGCTCACTGCAACCTCCACCTCAGCTTCCCAAGTCGCTGGGATTACAGGCGTGCACCACCATGCCGGGCTAATTTTGTATTTTTAGTAGAGACAGGGTTTCTCCATGTTGGTCAGGCTGGTCTCAAACTCCTGACCTCAGGTGATCTGCCCGCCTCGGCCTCCCAAAGTGCTGGGATTACAGACATAAGCCCGGCTGATGAGTATTTTTTAATGAAAAAAAAAAAAATACAATGTGGGGTCCTAAATGGGATCCTGAAACAAAAAGAGGACATTAATGGAAAAACTGGTAAAACCCAAACAAAGCCTTGCGTTTCTGTGATAGTCATGTACAATGCTGGTTTCTTACTTTTGATAAATATACCATGGGAAATGTAAGATACTGAAGTTCAGGGAAATAGGCTATAGGGTGAAGGGTGTGTAGGAATTCTCTGTAGTATTTTTGCAACCTTTCTGTACATCTAAAATTCTTCCCCTAAAAAAATTTATTTAGAAAAACTATCTGCTTTTCGGTATCTATTTTTAAGTAAACTTTTAATTTAGAACTCATTTTAGAAAATTATGAAGTGAGCCTGTCAAAAGAAAAGGATATATGCATGACATCATCCTCCCCAGATTTTGGAATCATTCCAATGTCAAACATTTACCAATGAACTCATAATGCTGGTGATTAATTGTGAGCTCCGACCCAAGCCAGACTGCCTGAGTTTGGATCGAATTTACTAGCTGTGCTGCTGTGGCCAACTTATTCATGCCCTTCAGGTCCCATCTATAAAATGGGGATGAAAATGGTGCCTATCTCATGGTGATGTTATGAGAATTCATGGATTTAATATGTTTAATAAGCTGAGAATTGTACCCCACTCATATAAGTGAACATAAACTAGCCAATAACTTATTCCTTCTTGTATACGTGAGCTATTAAATGTAAAACTTGGCTGGGCATGGTGGCTCACATCTGTAATACCAGCACTTTGGGAGGCTGAGGCAGGTGCACCACTTGAGGTCAGGAGTTTGAGACTAGCCTGGCCAACATAGTGAAACCCCATCTCTACTAAAAAAATACAAAAAAAGAAAATTAGCCAGGCTGGCAGTACGTGCCTGTAGTCCCAGCTACGTGGGAGGGTGATTGAGGCAGGAGAATCACTTGAATCGGGAAGGCAGAGGTTTCAGTGAGCCAAGATCGTGTCACTGCACTCCAGCCTGGGCAATAGAGCGAGACTCAGTTTTGAAAGAAAAAAATCACTTAAGCTATACACCTTTGTAAGGTGTCTTATATAAATACATTTATGAATCAGAAAATGCAATTATGAGTATTTGCATCATGATTTTGGGTTCTGAAATAGCTCAGTCTAAGCTACACATATGAATTAACATTAATATTCTAGGAACCACATACATGCGCACACATGACAATCATTGGGATTGGCCATGTTTTTGATTATCCATACCTTTTATCTTTTCTCATTAGTCTGGATAATGGAGAATTCAGGACACTGGCATAAGGCATGACTGCTTCTGGTTTAATCTTCCCTGAGTCTATGATGCTAAGCCTCAACTCAGCACCTTTCAAGAAAAAAGCATGTGTCTGTGCACACACACAGGCATGCACACGCACACACACACACACCCCTCTGGCTGAAAAACACTGGCAGTTCCCAAAGAAGCAATTTGCTGCAGTCACACCCGGCCAGGTTTTCCCGCACTGCAAAGCACAGCAATTAAAACATGTCAGGGAAGCTGCACTGCTATTTGGAGACAGAATTATTAATTTATGTTTACAGTTTACAAATCCAATCATAGCCATGTACTTGGACCATTACAGCTGTGTAATAAAAATAGGGTGACTGTTTTTATTTTGCAGAAACTATCGTTTCCTTAGATTTTGCAATTCACTAACATTAATTGGCAAAATTGAATTCTTCCAGCATGAACAGAGATAAATGACCCTTCATTATTTAATCAGGAGAAAAACCAAGGACTTTGTACACAGATGCTCTGACCACATGACTTTACTGGGAACCGAAGGGATCTGCTTCTTGTTTTATTCAACTGCAGACACATAAGATAGACTTGTAGGGGTCAGGGGAGGTGGGTAAGAGGTATACAGCCAGGACCCACAAGACCTTGAGGCAGATCTGTGGGCATTATCTTGACAGGTTAAGAGGGGTCAGTCCAGGACCCCCTAAGGACCACTGGAGTGTTCTCTCTCCAACCCAAGACTGAGTGGCTGTTATGGGATGACCAGGGATGCAGAGATTATTAAATCCAGCACTTTCTTTACTCTAGAATATCAGATCTGGTAAACTCCTATGAATCCTGCAAAACCCAGGCCAAAGGTTCCTACCTTAGTAAAACCTTCTCCAATGACTACGTCAATGACTTTTATCCTTTTCTTATATTTCGAGTACAGCATTTTAATTTGTCTGCCTATTTACCAACTCCCCCATGAGACTGGGATTTATGAAGACTGGGTCTGTATCTGTTTCCCTAGCCCTAGCACAGCACCAGTCACAAAGCAGATGTTCAATGGAAGAGGAGACAAGAGAAACAGAGGAAGGGAAAAAATGGTTTAGCAGATTCTATTGTATCAGGGATCGCGTTGTATCCCATTGTAATAACGACATGGGACAATACCCAAACCCAGTGGCTTACAAGAAGCACTTATTTCTCATTTGTGGGTTGACAGGTAGGCTACACTTTGCTGGTGGCTCACCCTGGCTTCAGGCTGCAGGTGGGGTTCAGGTCTACTGCATGGAGAAGCAGCTTCCCCGGCGCTTGTCCTTTTCACAACAGGTAGCAGAAATGTAAGACTTGGAGCTAACTCATGCCAGCACATTTAAAGTCTGTAACTGAATCACATGCACCAACACTTGACTGGCCACATCAAATCTTTTGACCAAGTCCAACATCAAATGGTAGGAAGAGGGGACAGGATGTTCCCTCCTTCTAATGAGATGCATAGCAACGTCACATGGCAAACAGTGTGGCTATGTAATATACAGGGAAGGGGAAATACGGAAGCAGTAGGGGGAAATGGTTACGCATTAGACTCTAAAGTCTGATTGCCTGAGTTCAAATTCTGGCTCCACCCAACCAAGACTGTGACCATGGAGGAAGTGACTCAAATACTCTGTGCCTCAGCCTCCCCACCTGTCAAACGGATATAACAGTAACACCTACTGCAGGCAGTTGCTATGAGGATTTAATGAAAATGGCCCAAGCAAAGCATTTAGCACAAGGTCTGGTCCTAGCAAACGCTTAATACATTCTACCTGTTAGTTTAATTCTCTCCCTTCTCTGCACTGGATCTTTTCCCAGAAAATACCAAACACTTCCCAGCCCCCATCCCTTTCCTATGCCAACCACACACCCTCCTGTAGCTAGAATCCCTGGTTTCTTCCCAATTAGTTCACATATTTTATCTCATTCATGTGATCCCTATATTAACCATGAGATCTTTAGTAGCTGCTCAAAGTGTCCCCAGATGTCAGGCTCAGGGCTAGCACCAAAGCCCCAGGCTGACATTGATGTGAGCGTCACCAAAGTCATTCTGCCCATAAAGAAGGTGTCGCGATGATGGATGGCTGCAGGCTCCTGAGCTGCAGTGTGCCTCCCAGACAATCTATCTCTTCCTTGGGAGCCTGAATGCAGCCATGAAGATAAAGAGCGCACAGTGGGAGTCAACCTCACTCTCCAATGAATGCAAAAGAGCACCCGCCAGCAGCCTGAGTTTTTAACTGGATTAAATCAAGACAAAGACGTTCAAGACAAAACACAGGTAAGTGCCTCTCAGGTGCCACTCCTGGGTCCAAGAGGCCCAACTCCACCTTATAATCAAAGAACCTTGGACCAGGCTCATGCTTGTCATCCCAGCTGCTTGGGAGGCTGAGGTGGAAAGATTGCCTGAGCCCAGGAGTTAGAGGCTGCAGTGAGCTACGATCCTGCCACTGCAATCCAGCTTGGGTGACAGAGTGAGATCCTGTCTCTCAAAAGAAAAGAGCCTTGAAGCTGAGCCAGACCTTGGCCCTCGGCTGGCCCAGCTCTGGCTTCTTAAATCTATTTTACAAAGCAGAAAGCTATTAATTCCCAGGAGGAGAAGTCTCTGTAATTCACAGCTTGTTCGAGCACACAGCAAAGATTAGAATCTATCGCCTGTTAGAGTTTTGTCTCCAAAATTAGAGATCAGGGGAAAGAAAAAAAAGAAAGATTTCTTCAAATAGAGCATTTTGTTTTTCACCCCAAGGCATCTAATTAAAGATCGAAATATTTTATGAAAGGCAATGCTTTAAAGAATTCTCCTACCTAGAAGTCACTCTTTCCCCCAAATGCACCCCATGTATGCTTCTGACCATCATCCCCATGCAGAGCCTTCTTGGATGAATATTTTATTCAGGATGAAAATCATGTCCTGAATTTTTCATTATGTTAATCACACATTGTACAGGCAACAGTGTCTTGGGAATAGCGAGTTTCTAAACTCTACTTTCTAACTCATTTTCTCCCGATTTGCAATTCAGAAAACTAGTGACAAGCATGATTTCAGAAGCCACGCTGATGTTGTGTGACCTTGGGCAAGTCACATACCCTTTTTAAGCTTCAGTGTTATCAGAACAATAAGAAAAGAAAAATAGGAATTCAGGGAGATAATACATAGAATGCCAGGTATGTAACAAGTTCTCAGAGAAGCTGTTACTATGGTTACAGTCGTCCTCATCAATGTCACCATCACCATCATCATCATCCATGACCCAGAAGGACCCAGCAAAAGGAAGTAACACAATAGGATCTCCACCCAAGTTTCTTTTTTTTTTTTTTTTTTTGACACGGAGTCTCGCTCTGTCACCCAGGCTGGAGTGCAGTGGCCGGATCTCAGCTCACTGCAAGCTCCACCTCCCGGGTTCACGCCATTCTCCTGCCTCAGCCTCCCGAGTAGCTGGGACTACAGGCGCCTGCCACCTCGCCCGGCTAAGTTTTTGTATTTTTAGTAGAGACGGGGTTTCACTGTGTTAGCCAGGATGGTCTCGATCTCCTGACCTCGTGATCCGCCCGCCTTGGCCTCCCAAAGTGCTGGGATTACAGGCTTGAGCCACTGCACCCGGCCCCAAGTTTCTTAACTAGATGAGAAAGCACTTTCAGGAGAACCCCCGAGGCTGCATGTTTTTAAAGCCACAGGCTATTAGTTTACAGGAACCTGATCTTCTCCCCAAAATCTGAGCAATGAAATTTCTGACCACTGCATACGAACACACCCCTCTGCTTCCTCCAGCACGTGCAGCTCAGCTCTGTGGTTAACAGTTCCAACTCTGCAATCGGATGGAGCCAAGCTGGAATTTTACCTCTGTCATTGACTCGGCCCTCTTTTCTGTTCCTTGAACCCACTGCCAGGCTTGTTCCCACCATAGCATCTTTGCCAGGGCCCTGCCCCTGCCTGGGAT
Source organism: Papio anubis (assembly GCF_008728515.1). NCBI lineage: Eukaryota > Metazoa > Chordata > Mammalia > Primates > Cercopithecidae > Papio > Papio anubis. Next base: position 12,316,252 of record NC_044976.1, on the reverse strand, counting down.
GCCCTCCCCCTTGATGTTCATGTGACCGTATCTTTTCCATCACTCAGGTCTCAGCCCAAACGTGGCCCCTTGCAGAGCAGCCTCTGAGCACCCTGTACACAGGTGTCTCTTCCACTCCACACATCCAGTTTCCTCTCTGTTTCAGTCTCTATGTGACCTTCTAAATACCAGAATATGGATCTAGCTTTTGGCTTCCCACTAAGATGTAAGCTTCTTGGGGCAGGAACCTTCTCCGTCCTGCATCCACTGTATTTTCCATACCTAAAAACATGCCTGGCTCAAAAGAGATCCTCCAGCAAGGGCCACTGAATGAAAGAATGCAACAGTACCACTGGGATTTGAACGCAGGTCCAAAGTGGATAAAAGTGAAGTAGGGATTTGGACACAGGTCTGCCTGAGACACAGACCAAACTCCTAACCCACCTCTGATGGTTCTTTGCCCAGCTATTCCTAACTTTGCCTTCTGATGTGATGAGCAGAAAAAATACTTCCTCCTCCTCAAACCCTTTTAGGTGTCTGTAAACAGCTCCCAGGCCCCATATGATGTCCTCTCTGTAATGCCCCACTGTGCTCAGCTCTGTTTTATACAGAAAGGCTTCCAAACCTGCTTCAGGGTCCCTGTGTGACCTTCCAGTTCCTCAGGGTCTTTCTTCTCCAACTGCACTGGGACCAGGTTCATTGCAGGGAAGGCACAGGCACCTTGACATTGTACTTCTATTAACAAAACCCAGGACTGCATTATGTGTGATCTTAAAAGACTTCTGGAAAGGGCTTTACAGAACAGGGAAATTGGGTCACACACAAAAACAAGAATCCTACTTGATGAAACTGAAAATGTGACATCTATTTTTTAGCATAGCTGCCACGCTACAATGACAGAATCTTGCATGAGGGTTTTCACGGAAAACAAAGGGTCAAGTGACATGGGATTTTAGCCACTTTATGACACATGCATATTTAAAACACATATTTTTGCAGGTTTTTTTCTTTGAGCACCAGAGCAAGATTAACCTTTGAAAGGGAGCAAAAACCATACATGATAAATGTTTCTTGTCTCCCTAGCTAATCCCTCTGAAGCCCTAACTTGGAAAAATAGCAACTATGGAGGATGCTATTTTAACTGTTACCCCAATATTAAATATGATATGCCACTCCAGCCAGCATTTTGTCACCTTAAGATACTGATTTGTGCTTGCAAAAATTTACAGCCATTTATGGCTGTCATGCAATGAAGTTCCCAGGAGATTTTTTTTAAAAAACTCTTAAAGATAAATCTTCCTCTCTCATTTTCATTGCCTGGTTATTTTTACTCATTAATAACAAGGACCTGTAAGTTTTACTGTAATCAGGACCCAATGTCACCTGCTATACATGTGCATGCCTTTGTGCAAAGGGGGCTTGAAAATAGGGAAAACGCAGGGGAAACGTGGGAGGAAGCCATCGGGTGACTCAGAAACACAAGTGGAGACTGTTCATTGTTTCATTCTTGTCCTAAACATGGAATTCAAAAATTTCAGGGTGAGAAAGGAGAGCACCTCCAGCTCACATAGGCAGAGCTGCCCCCCTACTAAGAGTGAGCCCCTCTCCTCCCGGCAGGGAGGTGCAGTGTCCATCGGTGGTCTCGGCCAGCCAGGGCGGAGAGCCAGCCTGGTGTGTCCTTGTCCTGCCCACCCTGGGTAGTAACAGCATGGTGAGCCAGGGCATAGAGGAGCACAAAGTGCTGTCGGAGCCAGCAAGACCCCAACCCAGAATCAGTGAAAGCTTCCTAGGAGAAGTGACTCATTAGTGAAGACTCAAATGAGAACTAGATCCTTTGAAACGAAAAAAAAAAAAAAACAAAGGGAGAGAAAAACCACTATCAAAACCAAATCATGCTCTTCCCCCCAACCACCTTGTATGTGCCTCTCCCAAGTCTCTACCATCTCAGTCAATGGCCACTCCATCCCATGGGCCACCAGGGGAGACCTTCGTGTTCATTCACTCTGCTGCCCCCACTCCCCAACTTCAATCATCAGCAAATCCTCCAAGTACTATTTTTGAAATGGATCCCAACTCCATTTGCAACTCCCAGTGCTTCAGTCCAATTCATGGTCACACCCACTCTTCCCAACCTGGACTGTCCACCTCTGTCCTCTAAGTGCTTATGGTCCATTTTCAACTGGTGGCCAGATAGGTCCTTGAACTTGTATGTCGGTCAAGGCACTTCTGCATTCCCAGCTTCCCCTTTCATCCATAACAAAATCTAAACTCCCTTCAACAGTCTACAAGGTCCTAAGTGATCGCCATAGCCTACCCCAGCTCAGTGCCTCTCAGGCCGCACTTCCTGCTATTGCCCCCTTGTTCATTGCCCACCTTGACATTTCTTAATTTATCACAGGGTCTTTAGACCTCCCATCCCATCTGCCTGGAGCACCATCTCCCAGGTACTCACACCTCTTTCAGATCTTTGCTGAATACCACCACACTGAGGCATTTCCCAACTGCCCGCACTTCCATCCCCCCTTCGACACTTTATTTAGCTCTCACAGATAAGAACATCCTTTCAACATAACCACATTAGATTATCCTGCCAAGTGGTGACTCTTTCAAAACTATGGCAAGGTATAAAGAACTATACCAGCCATAAAAAGGAATAAAGCACTGATACATGCAGCAACACGGATTGTATCTGAAATTACTCGAAAACATTATGCAAAGTGCAAGACGCCAGTCACAAAAAGACCACATAATCTATGATCCCATTGCTGTGAAATGTCCAGAATAGATAAATACATAGAAACAGAAAGCAGATGAGTGGTCGCCTGGGGTGGAAGGAATTGGGGGATATGGAGTGGGCGAGACCTAAAGTGTATGGGGTTCTATGTGAGCTGATAAAAATGCTCTAAATTTGACTTTGTTGACGGTGGAGTAACACCTGTGAATATACTAAAAATCACTGAATTGTACACTTCAAATGGGTGAATTGTATGATGTTGTGAACACTGAATATCTGAGACAGGTCTCAGTTAATTTAGAAAGTTTATTTTGCCAAGGTTGAGGACCCACGCCCATGACACACCCTCAGGGGGTCCTGATGACAACACGTGCCCAAGGTGGTCAGAGCACAGCTTGGTTTTATACTTTTTTTTTTTTTTTTTTTTGAGACGGAGTCTCACTCTATTGCCCAGGTTGGAGTGCACTGGCATGATCTCCGCTCACTGCAAGCTCTGCCTCCCGGGTTCACACAATTCTCCTGCCTCAGCCTCCCGCGTAGCTCGGACTACAGGCACCCGCCACCACACCTGGCTAAATTTTTTTTGTATTTTTAGTAGAGACGGGGTTTCACCGTGTTTGCCAGGATGGTCTCGATCTCCTGATGTTGTGATCCACCCGCCTCGGCCTCCCAAAGTGCTGGGATTACAGGCGTGAACCAGGTTTTATACATTTTAGGGAAACGTAAGACATCAATCAACATATATAAGAGGAACACCGGTTCAGTCTGGAAAGGCGAGACAACTCGAAGCAATTGCTGGACGACTCGAAGTCAGGGGGGAGGCGGCTTCCAGGTCATAGGCAGCTAAAACACAAATGGTGTTCTTTTGAGTTTCTGATTAGCATTTTCCAAAGGAGGCAATCAGATATGCATTTATCTCAGTGAGCAGAGGGATGACTGAATAGAATCAGAGGCAGGTTTGCCCTAAGCAGTTCCCAGCTTGACTTTTCCCTTTAGATTAGTGATACTGGGGCCCCAAGATTTATTTTCCTTTCACAATATATAAATTAAATCTCAATAAAGCTGTTTTTTTTAAAAAGAACTATACCACCTAGAATTAAAACATGATCACTTTATTTGCTTCAGTGTATTTTAATAAAAGAAAATATTACTGAAGTCCCCTTCATACCCACGTAAATTTTGTTACATTAAAAAATTATTTAAAAATTTTTAATTACAGTTTTACTGCTGAGTCTTCAATCGTTTAAATTTTTTTTAGCCTTCATTTGAATTTTTAGCCTTCATTTACAAAGATTTATCTTGAGGGGCCTTTTCTAGTTCTAGTGGTCTTTGGATGATAAAAATCTCAAAGAATAACTGAGCCAGTGCTTGCAGATTGAGTTTATGGCTCTGGGAAGCAGTGACTCATGAAAAATCAAAAGTACAGAGAGAACATTATCAAAACCAAATCACTGCTCTTCCCCACCACCCCACAGTTGCCCCTCCCGTACATTCTCTACTGTCTCAGCCAATGGCTACTCCATCCTATGGACCATCCAGGGGAGACCCGCACGGTCAGCATCCACTCTTCTCTTGCCCTCACTCCCCAGTATTCAATCCATCAGCAAATCCTAGGATTTAACTATGCATGAACTGGACACTTCCTAGGATTTAACTATAGTGGGCCCTCGAACAACACAGCTTTGAACTGCATGGGTCCACCTATATAGGATATATTTCAATAAAAGTGACATCAAGTGTGCCTTTCCTGACTCCCCTTCCACCTCCACCACACCTCTTCTGCCTCTGCTGCCCCTAAGACAGCAAGACCAACCCCTCCTCGTCCTCCTCCTCCTCAGCCTACTCAGCATGAAGGTGACGAGGATGATGACCTTTATGATAATCCACTTTGACTTAACAAACAGTAATTATATTTTCTTTATGATTTTCTTAATAACATTTTTTTTCTAGCTTACTCTATTGTCAGGATACAGTACATAACACATATAACCTACAAAATATGTGCTAATCGATTGTGTATATTACCAGTAAGGTTTCCGGTCAGCAGTAGGCTATTAGTAGTTAAGTTCTGGAAAGCCCAAAGTTATACATGGATTTTTGTTCAGGAGGAAAATGTCAGTACTCCTAACCCCCAGGTTGCTCAAGGTCAACTGTATGGCCATTCCAGTTGCTGTGTGCACATTCCCCTGAGCTGTCCTTCTGACCTGTGCACCTGACGAGCCCATCAACCTCATTAGTTAGGTTATAAGTCATTCTCCATCCACTCTGTGCTGACCAAAGTTCTAAGCACTAAACTACAGAAATAAAATGGTACAGCTTCACAAAATACAACCAAAAGTAAGAAAAAAACATTCCAAAAGAGCCAGATTTGAGCTCCACTGGGGAATTCTGGAAGGTGATCCCGCCACTAACTCTAAAGCTGGACAGGGTGTCCTCAAGCCAGCTGCCCTGATTGGTCCCAAGAGCCTCCAAGACTGTGACTTGATGAGTCATGCTGTCTCAGGGTGCCTTCAAAGCTGTAAATCTGGGAGAGAAGGAAACCCCAGCTGCGTTCAGCCACGTTTTCCATCCTTCCCATTCAGGGGCAGACCGCAGTAAAAACTCCAAGCACATCAAGCACAAGCAGCTCTGCCAGGTGGTGCTGAAAGAGCAGCCCCAAATAA